>NW_008795139.1:898597-904901 GCF_000699145.1 Aptenodytes forsteri | reverse complement strand
GGCACCAGGCACCACCCCCGGGCCCTTCGGCGCGGCCCTGCAGCCACGGCCCCGCAGCGCAGTGCAGCACGGAGCGGCTCTGACGGAAACCCACGCCGGAACCCCCCCACCAGTTTAACAGGGCTGCTGACAAAATCAGCCCCGGGCGTTTTCACGTGATTTCTCAGCCTCTGAAGTCCCCTCAGAGCATGGACTTCAACTTTATCCTCCAGTCGGGCAGACTTTTTTTTTTTAAAAGAAAAATAAAGCTAAAATTCTTTTAAGAAAACGGAGAAAGTGAATCTGTACCAAGGAAGGCGGGTGGGAGATGAGTAGAGGGGGACACACACCCCAATAATCCCAGCCTGCAGCAGAGGACGCCGGCTGCTTCACACTGCACATGCGGAAACCACCAGACCATAGGATTGGGGCAGGAGCCTGTTTTAAAAACCAGAAAAATCCAAATTCAGTCCCGGTGAAGGGACAAAAAATCCTGTTATTTGTTCCCTTGTTAAAACCTCACGGGCAGATACCCCGCTGTACCTGCCTGCTGCCGCACGCCCAGACGATAGCCCTACTTTGAACCCTGTTGTCCAGACGGGACATTTAAGATTTGTAGCTCACCAACCGCTTTTATGGAAACCATATCAAATTATTTCGAACAGTGGAAATTAAAGTAAGCACACTTAAACTGGTCAATGAGTTATTAGTAAAATCCGTTATTTCTCCCTTTTTTAACCTAAATGTACAGTGGCAGCATTTAAGGTTGGCGTTTGAGTAGAAAGAGAATCGGGAAATGCTGTCGGCACTCTAACTGGTGAAACCACCAGCCCTTAGGTGAGATCAAAATTTGTCTAATACTGTGATTTCATTTTTTTTTAATTAATTTCCAAAGCTTCTAAGGAGCTGGCAAAATTTGTACAGGTTGCACAATGCACAGTTATCCAAAATTTGAAATAGTTTTTAGATTTCATCTTTGCGTTCCTCTTTCATGTCTCCTCTTTCCATAAAACCTAAATTTGAATTCCTCACAGCAAATTAAAAGCTGAAACATGTAATTCAAGACTTTTCCTGTAACTGAAATTTTGATCACTGCAAATATTCTGCCAGACTAGCGATTCTTCTCCAGCCGGAGCCTCCCCAGAGCCAAAGGCAGAAAACACCACTTTTTATACAGCATTTTCAGAAACCTTTGTAAATAACTTCCTTGATGTAAAGTTTTAGGATTACACTAAACTTTTTAATAATATAACTTCAGATGTACCCAACACTAACACTTTTTATAGAATATCTGTTCTATCATTATATAATAAAACAGAACGAAAGTCATCAATTTGCACTACAGAACTTAGGTTGCTGTGGAAACCTTCATTATTTATTTTTTTAACATGTGCAACTTATGTTTCAACACTGAACACGGACAGCTTTCCGTTTGCTTTTTGGTTTGGTTTTGGGCTGTTGGTTTTTGCTTTCCCGTGTAGAGTGCAAACAGAAAGTGGCCAGTTAGCAAGCATGTTTGTACAGTATTGATTTAGAAAAAACAACTTATTCAATCACACCTTAATTCATATTCACATTTAGGCATATATATTTACAATAGCTTCATTACTTTCCTTCCTGAGGCACTCCCACAGCATGCAGAAATAGCTTTTTGAAGGGACAAAACCTGACAAAGTCATTGAGTTGCATCTGTTGGAGATGGGCTGCTGCTGGGTTTGAGAATTTGTTTTTTTAATATACGTATATTTCAATAATAAATACCTCTTCATCTCTTACTAGTACTTTGGGAGCAGAAAACCTCTGTAGTGACAGGAATTGGTTAATTCTTCCAGCTCTCCGCCTCTTCATTCTACAGCCTCAGCACTTCATGGATTCTTCTGGCTGCCAAGCTGACCAGTAGTGAAATAGATACTTTTCCTGCCTAAGAAAAAACACAGCAGTATTTTCTTCAAAAAACAACCGTGGCTGAGTTGACTCTTACCGTTAACGTAAATACGGAATGAAGGTGAACTTGGGAAGACAAGGTGAGAGCCTTGCGAGGTTAGATGAACTCTGAGGAGGACACCACAATAGTTGACAGAATGGGACCTACGAGGAACTAATAGTATACAAGAAACATGTTGTTTAAAGGGAACTATGCCATTTGTATTTCCTGATCACGGACATAGAAATGAGAGCATTAACAGGTACAGCTATATTGATGATAGATTACTTTTATTTGAAGTATAG
The DNA here is from genome assembly GCF_000699145.1 of Aptenodytes forsteri. NCBI lineage: Eukaryota > Metazoa > Chordata > Aves > Sphenisciformes > Spheniscidae > Aptenodytes > Aptenodytes forsteri. Next base: position 902,693 of record NW_008795139.1, on the reverse strand, counting down.
TACATACTATTGCATATTTATTCCCAACACTTTTCTGCGCTGCTGCTGGTGATACCTATTTTCAAATGGAGACAGTCACTAGAGGGGCATATAACCCACTTCAGGGAAAAAAAAAAAATCGGTGTATTTTACGGTAGAGTCAGTAGAATGCAACTTTGCATAACTTAAAGTTACCAAATATATTTACACCTGTTCCTCTGATACATGCATTCACCAGTTTAATGAGTCTCCTATCACCTCTACATAAATACTGATTGCTTTAGTAAATATTCTTAGCTTAAGTGTAGCATAGAACAAACATATCCTGTCAAGGAGGCAGAGGCACTAATCTCCCAGGCAGCAAGTAGGTATTCAGGATCACCCATGTGCAAGAGACAGGCCAAAGCAAACAGCGACTATTGCGCAGGGCTGCAAAACAACTATTTCTCTGTCTTTTTTCTCTCTTAACAGAGCTCACTCCTGCCAACTTCAATATTCATACTATTCTGTAAAGCATGGGGAAAGCATAGTAGTATTGTGCAAGCAGAAACAAGAAATTCTGAGGGTTATATGCGCCAGGATTGGGTTTTTTTCTGGAGCTGTTTTTGTTTTTCCTTATCATAAAGACTGCACATTTAAAAACCACCACCACAAAATTGGAATCTAATGCCTACTTCATTAGATTATTTAAATTGTTTTAAGGTTTTGTTAAGAAGTTTTAAAAATTAACTTCAGCAATCAAACTAAATTTTAAAATTTGCTGTACGTCAGAGATCCTACAAGAAGAACTTCGGTTGGTGGACTTCATGGGTCTCAAACACTAATGCTTTTCAGCGAAAAGCAGGCTCCCCTTGCAGAAGTCTTCTGAGCTGCCATTCTGAGTCTTTGTCACTAAACTTCTGTGTTGTACCATATGGAAATAATGGCAAATACACACTTCAAGACCTTATTTGAATGAAGAAGACAAGTCAGAAGGAAAGCACTAATCACTTTGAGTAACACTGTTAAAAGTTACTTAACGTCCACCACGTACGGAGCTGTTATGTCAGAAGTATTCTGGGTTGCTTATGGTTAAGTTACTGCAAACACAATTGTCCTTACCCAAACAGAATACGCATTAATGTTTAACACAGTATTAATTAAAATACATTCGACAGTTCATCTTATATCATACTAGCTTGCCGTAATATAGATGTGATCTGAACGACAGCTGGCTAGGGAATGGAGAGATTTGACACAGTTTCTTTCTCTTAAATAGATCAAGGGAGCTGCACAATCCTTTCAAATGCTCTGCAAGGGACAATGGAAGGTCAGAGTGCAGAAAGCGGAGAGACTCATACCTCCCTGCAAGCAAATTTTTCTCAGTTATCTCAGCCTTAAGGTATCATGGAACACACCACCCTCTTGCCCTCTCTTTCAGGTAAGAGCATCCCCATACTTTACCCTTTCTCCCCATTCTGAGGGCTATAGATGCTGGTACTTCTACTTCCATTACTACTTCAAACTTTTGTTTTAGAAACGTGGCCCAGAACCCCTGCTATAAGAAAAAATATCAGGGATGAATTTTAACTCCCTCTGACGGTGAATTTATTTGATTGTTACCTCCTTTTCTACACATGAGGTTCCAACTTCGCATCTTTGTTTAAAGTTCATATTCTCTCCCTGTCGATAAGATGGTTTAAGCCATTAAACAACTTGACTTTCCCATTACATTATAAATTCCTCACCTTGCAGGGAGAAACAAAAGGATCCAAAGCAAATACACTCTAGCACCATCTCCCACGACCTCGCAGGTCCTTTGGAAGCACCGAGTGTTTCTCCTTTGTGCCTCAAAATAGGGATTCACATGTCTCAAGAACTGAGCTATTCTTCCTTTGATGAAGTAATCTTCTGAAACTTAAGCAGGAGGTCTCAGCTTTTGATGTACAGATCCAAATTATATTCTTTGTCCTATTGCACAAGGCCATCTCATGGATTTTTTTCCTTATGAAGAAAGGAGCAAGCCATCATGTTAGGAATCCAAGTGCAGCAAATGACAGCAGTTCTTCCCTTTAAGGCATTGCAGTGCTTTGCCCCACAGCTTCATTCACCTAATTATTCTTTTGTCAGGATGATTTCTGATTAGTGCTCAGGATTGGGGGAGGATTTTAAAGGCCATTATCTTAAGACTCCTTTTTTTAAAATTTTTACTTCAGAATGAGCTCCTTATAAGCAAGTCTGCTCCCAACACTCAACGTTTCTCAGAGTGGCAGGAAAGCAAAGCAGACCCCTACGCACCAGGCAGCATTTCCAGCTTGCAGTTAAGTAGTCACTCCATCATCTATTCCTTATCGAGTGCCTGAAGTAGGAGCTCATGATTGAGAGCAACCAACACACATCTAACTTAATCACGTGAGATGTAGGAAACATAACTTTCTGGTAATCCTAGGAACATCTCAATTACAATAGTTCTATTGTTCCATTCCTTTAGTACCAAAAGTTTTCTTTCATGCAAAATGGCAGTCACCATAGATATTCCAGTACATCCCCAATTTTTGGTGTAATCTTCTTCAGAGCAAAGGTAATCTAAACTCATCGGGGGCAGAGAAAGAGGTACTTTCAAATGCCTCCAGAACATTAGACATTTGGAGTTAAGTCTCACCTACAAAAAAACCCCACAAAAACGTCAACTAAGAACAAATAACACAACTTGCAGTTACAAATATAATGTTAAAAGTTACTTTTACTCTATTTGTAATATTGCTTGAAAACAAATTATAGAAACAGAAAAGACCAGGACTTGCGTTAAGGACAAGTATGGATCAATGTCGTTATGCCACCATATCACAGTTTGTAAGTTTCTACGTTGCTTGCCTAGAAGGTATCTGGATTAAGTCAGAACAATAACTTTTAATTTCTTCTTTAGCACAAAAGTAGAGAATGGACTGACTAATGTTTTAATACCAGTAGCATACATCAAGTACAATTACCAAAAATTCACAGTGCAGGTGGTAATTATTTAGTCAGCTGGACCTTTATTTAAAATAGATCAGAGATTATGCTGAACAAATGTTTTCCTGATACCAAAGAAACAGCGTATTTTGTTCTTCAATTAGTAAAAAAGGAAAAGTTTCATTTGAATCTTCATATTTCATAAATAATGAGGAAATTTGAGAAAAATACTATTGCAGCCTCATTCTCACTTATCCCTAATGTTCTCACTACAGCAAATTACCTATTAAAGGAGTGAGAAATCATAGAACGTTAATTAGCACTGTTGTGACAAATTGATACCTTTTCCTATTAACTTCTTTTAATGTTCAGGATATAAGAAACCCTACAAAAGTAATAATTAGCTCCTGTCTTATTTTTTGAAATGAGAGCTCAGAAACATTTGCGAACTCTTCTTGTGAGCATGCTTTTTTTGGTCTTTTTTTAATTTCTGACCTTACGTATTTCTTATCATATATTTATTTATTGCCTTGAAAGAGATCTCTTTGATGCTAAGAAATTTATGCTATTGAGAGAAAACATCAGAGAACTGGTTTCATCACTCATGGAAATGCAACAGGGTTGCCATTCCAGAGGCTGCCTTAACTGATTTTAGCTATCGCTTCGTCAATCCCTAGCCAAATCTCTACAAGTGAATGCAGAGATTTGTTGATTTGTTTCTGGTTTGGTTTTTTGGTGGGGTTTTTAAGTGCTCTCTCTAATGTTATTGCTTTGTTTCAGGGACAACTGAACGTTGGTTCGTAGAGAACAACCTAACGCACCTTCAGGGAACAGCGGCTGAGGACTAAACAGTTCTATGTCCTTATTTACATACATTGTGTTGAGCTGTAAAAAGAAAAAGTGAGCGGACGTATTTCATTTTGAACTGCTGGAAGGGCAAAGCAGGAATACCTTCTTATTCGTGTGCTTTCACTCCCCCCCCACCCAGCCTCTCTCTTCCACGCGTTACTCACGGCAGCCTTACTGTCAAATTAAATATCCCATGGTTGCTATTTTTGGAGAAATCTCTCCCTGTACAGTTTGGTGCAGTACATGCATAGGCATCATCCATTTTGTAAGGCATACAACAGGTCGGCCCAAGGCTGTGCTCCGGCGCCGACCCCCCGCGAAGGCGGTGGCCTTCCGC
>NW_008795139.1:881723-898527 GCF_000699145.1 Aptenodytes forsteri | reverse complement strand
CCTCGCGTCACCGCTCCTGGGGTATTACCGGCGACCTACCGTACTCGAGAGGTCGGAGCCTTCCTCTGTCACACATTCAAGTCAACCTCCCCCACACCTCAGCATTTTTATGGAAAGAGAGCTAGCTGGCCGTGTTGGTCAACCCATGAACCCAAGGACCAGCAGGCTGCTTTGTATCTAGCCGTTACCTTTTGACCTGTACAGAGAATATGTTGTTATCCGGAAATAGCGCTAACATAAACAATTGGAAAAACTGGAATTTAGAAGTACTGAGGTGATCAGTTTGAGGTCATGCTGGACCTGCCTACGTTCATCCCATTTTTTCTTACAGGAATGCTAGTGCACACAGTTTAGCTGTGGGCATACTATTCCAGTTCAGCTACCGAGAAGAATGATTACAGGAATATACAGTCATGGGAAGGTGCTCTGTACCCAAGAAACGCTGTTTAACATTTCCTACTATTGTGCTGTCCATATTAATTACATATTTATATTTAAAAAGATAAACATCCTGTATGTTTAACTGTAAAATTATTTGATTATTGTTATCTAGATAAATTCACTATTGTAAATAATGTATTTTGATAGTATATAAATATTAGAAAGCTTAAAAAAATTGATTTTGTTAAGATTGGAACAATTAAAATGCGATTAGTTCAATAGATAGCCAAATTGAGTTTCTGACTGCTAGTGTCATGTGCCCAGAGTGAGATTCTCCACTTATGAAGACTTAACTATCATCTACTTGTTAATATCTTCAGATTCCAAATGTGAATTTGAAATATAATCCCTGTGAAAGACATTACAACATTCTTATGTTTAAGAGAAGGAGAGATTTTCTACTTGTGTTCCCAGCATGCCAAAACCACTTCAGTCTTCTATAGAGCAAACTTTTGAAACTTTGTCTCATGCATGCCTAAATCATAGCTACATCCAAAGACACTCACCTCTGTTGCTTAGGTTAACTGGAAAAAAAAATGACAGAAATTTAATTTAAGAGCTTTGACCTATGTAATGAAACCGAGATCTTCTTGAGCAGAATAAAAGAAAGTAGAATATTTTGTTACCTGACACAGCAGAAGAGTTAGTCAAGTATAACAATTACGCAGACTGGCATGTCTCTGAGTAAAAAGGATGAAGTTACTGTAAATCCATCCAAATACTTACATCCAGCTCTGAGAGTGAATCAGCACAAAGTGACCAGCAGCTGATTCATCTAAATAACAAAAGCATGAACACCTCATCAGCTATCACCACAAGGAAGTAATCAATAATTGCACAAATACACTCTCCTGCCATAATGTAGTACAGTCAAACTGGCAATATATCTTAAAAACTCTTAATATATCCAGCTATCTTCTACTCAGAAGCAGAGAAATAGAGTTAGATGACCTCCACACGTCTTCTCAAGGGCGTTGAATATTCACTTTTCCTTAATGGTGTTCTTGACACTTCAGCAATAGAATAAGTACATTTCTGATAGTTGTTCACCAAGCAAAAAGGATACGGATTCAAGTCATTCCCTCCCACCCCAGCTCAGTGAACAACTCTTGTGTAAACTCAGGCAGTAAAGACTTAGCCTAGAGCTCCTCAAGATGCTGTCTAGCTGTTACAGACATGCAAACAGCTCAGTCTGTATGAGAGGCACTTTCCTGAAAACCAGCAAGAAATGTCCTCGTATCATGAAGTGATTGAATCAGGTGATTGAATCAGTCAACGGGAGAAAAAGCCTAGATCAAGCAGGCTGTCTTTCACGTGGAGAAAAATTACCATCTAAGATTGTGCAGGTGCTATGTAAAGGCAAAGAATATGTTCTTTATCTCCTGTAAAGCTATGCGATAAAATTTTAATTCTTTATGTTGCAGTTAACATACTAAATAAATGGCAACGTTAATCAACATAACTGTCTGTCAGAAGCAGAAGTGCAGAGGTCTCCACAAAAGCTCTCATAGAAACATTCCATCTGAAGGCAGGCCACTGAAAGAAGATATTACAAAGGGGTCAATGACAGGCACAAAATCTCACACACCGGAAAAATAATGAGGAAAGCAGCTTAAAACGATCAGTCGGAAACCAGCTATGACCCAGGTAGTGTTTCAGCCACAGAAGTGTAAGTTTGAAGACTGTATTAAACCCATTCGTTCCTTCAAAGGGAAGGGAAAACCTGAAGAAGAGTTTGCAAAAGCTGTTTTTTACAGGCATACTTTTACCTACAAGGCATGACACACAGTAAAGGACAGATTCAGTTAGATTAGAAGATTTATTTTTCATTTATGATTTATAAATTATCCACCATCAGGTGGATTACCATCAGGTTTTGGATTGGCTATGGCCACTGCAACCTTCCTACACAGGATAAACAAACTTACATATTAGTTTAGTAGTACTAAACCCAGCAACCAATATAAAAATATAACATGTCTGTCAAGCAAAGTGCAAATACACACTGCAAACAGATTGCCTGACTAATTGAACCTGTTAGGGTTATGATGATAAAATTCAGATGATTTTTAATAATTCTTTTTTTCCCTCCCTAGTGGTAATAGAGAAGGATCTCCAGGAATTTAGACTCGGCATACACTGCTACAAATGTTTTGCCGTTTAGAATTAGAAGAGTGCAAATTTTGATGCAATTATTACATTTTCCTATTAATATGAAATATTTTCTTTCGAACCTGTTAGGGTTATGATGATAAAATTCAGATGATTTTTAATAATTCTTTTTTTCCCTCCCTAGTGGTAATAGAGAAGGATCTCCAGGAATTTAGACTCGGCATACACTGCTACAAATGTTTTGCCGTTTAGAATTAGAAGAGTGCAAATTTTGATGCAATTATTACATTTTCCTATTAATATGAAATATTTTCTTTCGGGGTCTGATACATCTCTCGTTCCCTACTGCAGTTCAAAACACTGTTTTGTTCTCAAAGTGCTTGACTGTATTAGCTCGAGTTGAACCGTGACAGCTGTTCCTTGTCACCCTCTAGACAGGATGCATTCAGCAGAGATTTAAGATTTCAAGCCGCTGTCTGGAGGAGCTAATGGCAGGATTTCTAGAGGACAGGTAATCTTCCACTAATACTAATTCTATTGCAACCTGGTAAAATCTGTTGTTAACCCACTAAAATAAATACACTATTCCTTACTAGTTAGTTTGGAATTCATATTAATTGTTGCAGTTTGCAGACTGCTCATTCTATCATAAATAATGAAGTCAGTGTAAGTATCTTTTATTAGATCAACTCATGTAACTTTGAGGGAAGAAACAGACACATTTTTGGGCGCACAAGCCACTGAAGAAATAATGTTTTACTACCACTGCATATAAAGAGGCAAGGACTGGAATTTATTACACAAATACAATATTTTACAGTTGGAATTATGAAATACAGCTTATCCCTAAAGAATAAAGTATAAAAACTAATAACATAACTAATAATATAACTAATAACAGGAAAAAAATGAAAAGGAATATATACTGATATGATGCAAGTGAAATATTTTACTGTTATGTGTGGGATTGCTGTCTGAATAACTAATAATTAACCCATATGTCTAATGCATCGTTTAAAAGACTCTGATGAAAACATCTAAGGATAATGATAATGCAAAGTGATAAAAATAAATTACAGAAATAAAGTGCAGAAATACAGATACACTAGTGTTATGAAACAAGGAGACAATAGGTTAAAGAAATGTAGGTAGCACAGACAAAAAAGAATTTGTCTGAGCCCAAATAATTTTGGGGAATGATGAGCAAACAAATGAGCTCGCTCAAGGTTTTCAAGAGCTTTCTAGGATGGGATTTGATTGGAAAACTTTTTAGTTTTATTGCTTCCAGAAATTGTATCAATATAGGAATTAACTTTCCAGACAGAGATGGGAAAACAAACGTTCCTGTTAGTGGTAGCATTCATATACTCATTAGTGTGGGAGCTGACAGATTTCTTTTCCGAATGTTTAGCAAATTCACATGAAGTGATACTATTGTGAATGTGATTTTGATTTGCAACAAGGACATTACAAAAGAGTTGATCAAATAACCTTGGAACGAATGCACATAAGATGATTCAATTTAAATTAAATGGAATGGTAAACAAACATTGGGCTCAATCTTGATTTTGGAAGAAGAATCTTTGAGTAACTATGGTAACTATTTACTGAAAATAATTGGGCTGAAAAACTGATGGACTTGAACATGAAGGTCTAGAATTTATTTAATTTGTAAATAGATTACTATTTCTAAAACCTGAATACCAAGCAAAGAGACTTCAGTAAAAACGGGCTCCAAAGGAATAACCACCCCAAAGAAAGTTAATAGTACAAAGGAAAAACCTAAAAGGGCTTTAAAAAGGTATGAAGTTGGAAGAGATAAGTACAACTTACAAGTGTAAAATGTGAAGGGAGAAAATCAGAACTTCCAGAAATCAATTTGAACTAAATCATAGAAAGGACAATAAGATTTTTTCAAAAAGGCAAAAAGTGGGACTACATTGCAGTGAAAATGAGACAGAGATTAAAGGTAATCTAGAAAAAGAAATCCCTTTCTTTTTCAATTTTCAGTAAGGGTGTGCAGCAGGTTCACGTGCTGAATGGCAAATTAACACCAGCCATTTGGTGTACACGTGAAAAGAATCATGTGTAGGAGGCAAGGGTCAAAGAGTTCAACACAACCTAATTGGGAACCTCACAGTATACAGCTCCAAATTCTAAAATATCTCGATACCTTAGCGTCCTGTTCTGAAATCAGAAATTTGTAATACATTTAATCTTTTGATTCCAGTCTTAAAATGAGACAGTCATTACTTGCATTTAGAAGGCAGAACAGGTGATCTAAGCAACTATTTCCCTGTTAGTCAAACATCGGCAGCTTGCAAAGTTCTCAAATGTTTTGAACGAAATGCTAAAGGGAAAACAGAAAATGTGACAAAGCATAAGCTTTATTTAAATATAAAACACTGCTTTTTGAGATAAAAGCATATATATATATATGATAATCTACAACAGGTAATCCTACCTAGGATTCAATGAGACTAAGCAGTACCCAAGGTGGAGAAAAAAGATCTTAGTAAGGGAGCCGACTACTTTAGAGATGCCAGTGGGTGTGGAGGCCCCCAAGGGTTCGTTCTGAGATCATATTTTCACATAGTATTTACGTTAACAGCATTTCCACAAAAAACAGAAACTATATTAATAAAAACTGACTGCGATATAATGTGGAAGATCAGTGGAAGATCAGAGTATCTTGGGAAGAAATGGGTAATTTTAATGACAGAGCAATCAGCATGGGATACATGCTAATAGTACAAAGCAGAAGATCATGCCTGCTATAAGCTTAAGATTCGTCGCCTGAAAATGACTGAGGAGGGAAAAAGCCTGTGTGTGCCTGACCACAGGATAGCTAACAGCCCCATTTGCGTTGCAACCAAGGGGAAAAAAGAAAGCACGATACCAGGATGAAACAGGACGAATCTGTTCATTGAAAACAGACCACTCAACTAAGCCTCGGTAAAAACTCTTAGTGAAAACTTGGGAGTATTTTATGTAATTATATCACCCATCTTCTAGCAAGATTAATGTGAGTACAAAGAACGGCTCTTAGAACAATCGGGGAAATGGAAGATCTATCACATGAGAAAAGGCAAAGAGAAGAAACTTCACTTGCCTAGCTGAGAAAAACAAGGAGAAGACACAGTTGCCGTTAGGAGATCACTGCCAGTCCATTGTCCGTTAGAAAGACCTTGTTATAAGGTAAAAGGGTTCAACTTGTATTAGATTGCTGTTGTAATAAAATAAATATTTTATTCAGAGCATTTTCCCCCATTTTTTTAGTAAATATATTTATCACTGTTTTCTTTTGGAGGGAGCAGAAGTTACATATCATGTAACCATGATAAAAACAGACAAGCAGAAGTATCAACCTGCCTGACTTTCTCTGCTCTAACTGGATATAGATTAGGTCCAGGAGCCAAAACGTGTACCTGAAATGTACATTAAGCAGTTTGTATGGGAGCCTGCTTGTTCTTCCCAAACACAGAACATGACTGATGCAAAGAATATCCTCTTACAGACACTTCAGGAGAAATTTAGCACAATATTAGAAAATAATTCTGAAACCAATATACCATCTACTGATCGCAGCCAAGAGCAGTTGTGAACTTTTCATAATATTACAAATGTTATACTAGAAGTGATCCTATGGGTGACCAAGTGAACCACAAGAAATATGTACATAGTAAGTTAGCTTGCTTACAACAAGGACAGACAGTCAGGTTGAGCTACCTGAAGTTAAGAAGTCACATTTTTACGTTTTATTCTAAATAGATGTTCATGGGAATTGCAGCCTAGGAACTATTTGATTTGGAGGCCAACCAAGGCCATACAATTTACTCAAGCGAGCTATAAAATAGTGATGAATCCTACACAGGGAACTTTGCATTCTGAAGCTGTAAGACATCTGATATACTTTCAGAAATGACTTTCACTAATTCAGATCTTTACAATCCACAGATGCCTAATTTGTCTAGGATTATTTGCTGAAATATTAAAAAAGTTTTCTATTTGCAATGAATATGAATCATAGGAGGCTTCCTACTTAATGTCATATAAATGTGTTAGCTAAAATGCTTTTGGGACAGAAGTATTATAATATTGAAAAATATAATGGTAATTGTCATTCCTAAAATACCATTGATGTGCATCCTGGGCATTACAGATCTATTAAAGATTAATACAATACTCTGAAGATTTTACTACTGTTACTAGCAGTAGCTCAGTCCAGACAACTTGAATGAAGCAATCAGACCATAATCAGCTATATAATTAATCATAACAAACCTCATACTGTTACAAGTCTCAGTGAGAGCAACATAGAGCTTGGATGGATTCAGTTGAAAAGGGAAACAATTATTTCTAACTAATTTGCATGAATCTAATCCTACCACAAAGTTTTGCATCCCCTTCATATTGTAACATACTGTGCCAACTTCTGGTATCCACCCTTCCCCAAAAAGAAAACAGAAAAGATTCAGGAAAAATAGCCAGCAGAATAATTTGAGGTCTGAAAAAAAAATCTTCCTAATATGGAGATTTAAAAAGATCAATCTCTTCAGCTCTATCAAAGAGATGTAAGATATATGATATGATCAGTATCTATAAGCATATACCCAAGGAGATTTCTGATAGCTCTTTAAATCTAGCAGACAAAGGCATTACAAGATCAAAAGGCTCGATGCTGATGACCTATTCAGACTGGAATAGGTGCGGATTTTTAACCATGGGAGTAAATTGGTACAACTTACCAGAAGATGTAAAAGGTTCTTCGTTGCTTCAGCTTTTTACTCTAGGTTGGCTATCACTTGAAGAAGCATTCATTAGCTCAACCAGAAAGGACAGTCTTGAGGTAATTCTTAGGTGAAATTCTCGGACTTATGTTTTTCAAGGTAGGTTATTGTTACCATTTTCTATAGAACAAATTACTAAGTAGGTGATCCGAACTCAAATTTATTTTCATTACTGAAAATTAAAATATATTTATATGAATATACTAGCACATATAGGTCTTGTTTTAAAATTACATCACTAGATGCTACATGTGGGTTTTTATGATGTCTGTTTTATGGAAACAAAGCTTTTTAAAAAATTAAAAACTTTTTTTTATCTTTTTCCATACAGAATTTCATTTGCTCATGAGTCAAAGGAGAAAAGTCTCATTATATATTGCCTGAAACAGTCTAAAGATAAAAATAAGCATGACAAAACATGACTTCTTTGGAATTTTCACAGCCAGGAAAAAAATATTTTAGCTGTTAGGATCCTGTTAATTTTCTTATTTTTGTAGTTCAAAAATTCCTTCCAGGCTTAATAAACCAAAAGACATGGCAACTCTCACTGGCACATTGACAGACTATGCTTAGTCTCAGTGGGCAATACCATCTACATTTGGTATTAAAGAGAGAACCACAGGTTTATCTGTTCGTTTAAGAAATGCAGCTGTCTGAATCTGCTCAGAGATTTGGAATGGCTGAATAAATCCTGGAAATGATGGCTTAGCAAGCAGGGTGTCAGTAAGATGGTCAATACTGACCAGTGAAATTCACAGGTATTAGCAGTTTTTAAAATACACAACTCTAATGATATCTACCTAACCATTACTTATATTTATTTTGTTATCTGGCTGTTCATACATTTGCTCTTTCCTCTCTGCCTATCGTCAGTCCTCAGTCTTGATTCCTGTGCCAAGGGGCGTGAGGCTGATGGGGCCTCACACCCCTTAGCGTACGGTTTGTAGTCGCATTCCTGTCTCCCTGGCAGAAGAGAGCGCTGGGCAGGGGTGGCACCCAAGGACCCTCAGCCTGAGACTCACTCCCAAGTAAATGAATCAAACTGCAAAACAATCCACTAGCTTCTCCTCCAGCCTTTGCACTCACCTGCCCTTTGCGAAGACGACCAGCCTTCCATTGCCTCCTCAAGCTTCTCTTTGTTTAGAGAAAAGGAAAAGGACTTCTTAATACTGTATAATCTCTAACAGCTTTCCTAACCATGTACCGCTTTTGAGTCATACAATCCTTGAATCAGTTATCAAGTGGTTAAGACTCAGAAAGTAGACGATGAATTTCCAATAAAATCATGACTTTGTGCACACTTTCCAACTAAAAAAAAACCCCAAGTTTGTGATGCTAAAAGTAGTCACTGTATTTTCACACCTGCATACTGGTTCCTGCTGCCAAAGGGATATTCACAAGCAGACTGAGGGGGTCTCTGTGTGACAGCTCCCATGGAACAGCGCATGGAAAATGCTCCACTTTGAGCAGCCTTTTTTGTTTCTTCTCAGTGTTGCCCTTCTGAAATGTTCCAGGCATATTTCTACTTGCTGTGCACAACATTCAGATTATGTTTTGCTTTTTTGATGATTCCTTGGGTCAGCTAATGCATTAAATGTTTTACGGGATTTTTTTCAGATTAGGCTGAACCTACCACAGTATTATCAGGTCAGCAGTCTTTACCAATTACTTACAGTGCTAAACATTTACTGTAGCAAAGGCCTTGATTAAAGTGCTAATGGAAAAGGCATCATCTCAGTGGTCTGGAGCACAAAGTTCACTTTTGTGTGAGACTTTCCAACACATGACGCCATGAACTCAGCTGCCTGTGGAAAAGAATTGCTTGCTTGAATGACCGCACTGGAGTTAGATGAAAAGCTCAGATGCAGATGATTAAATCTGGCTAGATGAATCCTGCATTTTCTTTCAGTAGTTACATGAAGCAAGGTAGCTAGGATTTGTAGGGAAGCAGCAGACGTAGGAAGTACTTGTGATTGCCAGTGTGCTCCATCCTTCCTCAGGGGTCTTTCCAGTTGATTGTGAGTCTAATGATTCCTGTTAGCTGTAGCTAGACAGACACAGTTACTTAGGCACACGCTAACAAGTCAGACTGCAAACCGCTCTTCTGGTTCTTCTGCCAGTGGCCTGACACCGTACTCTTGGGATCCAGGTAATTCATCTAAGACACAGTAAGAGGAGCATGCCTGCTCAGTAGCCTTAACTGAAACAGTTGGCAAGTTCTTCAGTTCCCTGAGCACGGAGCAGGAATGGAAATGGAGAAGAGGAAAGACAGTAACGAGCAGAGATATTTACTTCTCTGATCCTGCTTCTCCATCTCCAATGAACTTCCCAAAACTGGGGCAAGCAAGAGCCTTCTCAGACCAGAGCACTACTTGCTGTTCAAGATTCACATGCATATCGTCACCTCGATGTTCCTGCACTGTGAAGTGAGATAAGAGAACACCTGCACAGCAAAACAGTTGGTGCTGAGAAGCCAGCACCTACAATATATGCCACTTTGGATAAGCTCTGGTGTGGACCCAGGAACTAATGTTCTCCAACTGCTTAACAGACATTCAAGGGTGTTCCTGGAGTGCGTATTCTAGTTTAGTTTTAACCAGAAGGAATCCAGTTCATGTGCTCTGACACCACTCTGATGTGAGGCAAAGTGCAGTAAATGGGAACGACTGAGAGATTTACTTCAAAATTGCATCAAAGGTAGATGTACTCTGTGGTAAAAACTGCACCTCAAACTTTAATATAAATATTATCTCATCATAGATCCTGAGATTAAAAAAAACCTCAAATAAAAAGCAGAGAACACTGAGTTGGAGTAAAACGTGAACTGGCTCCAACCTTCTTAATTTAGCGTAGAGAATTAGGCTTTGCTTTGAAGGCAACTTGACAGATATTAAACAACTGACATGAACCTTCATACAGAAAGGTACTTCTGTACAGTGAAGGGTGTGCTAGAAAATCCTGCACTGTCTCGAAGAGCGAACACGTTCCCCTGTTCTCTGGGCCAAGATCAAGAATCAGTGAAGTAGGATGAGACGTTGCTTCTGTATCCTCCTTAGATTACAGAGCCACAAAGGTATGGCATAGATACAAGGAGATTTAGCTGTCCTAGGAGCAGATCTAATAATAATTGAGCAGGGCATTTATCACAGAAAACAGAATGGTAAAATAGTAATTTATGATTAATTCCAAATCAGGTTAGAGATAAAAATATCAAGCTAATTGGCTTGCCAGGCAATATTGAGTGGGAGGACCCTACAGGATTTCTGGAGCCTTGGTTTCCTGTGACTCTGTTGCTTGACAGAGTAAAGCTGGTTTATATGAAAAATGGCCGTCAAGAACCCCATAGGAAGAAACAGATACAAAGGAATTCCTCAAGGAAAAAAATTACAGCTTTACTACTACAGGGACAATCATTCACATGGCCAAAAAGAAGTGCAGTTTATTTAAGGATAACTGTTTGTGTTTCCAGACTAGCTAATAACAGGAGAAATTTCAGTATGAAGTTCCTATGAAAAGGCAATTTTCAGAGGTTGTGGTTCTGCTCTCTCAATTTTACTCCTGCTGTAAAAACTGATGTTAAAAAAAAAAAAAGTATCAAATACTGAACTTGTATAACTGCATTTCAAAATACATGCACAAGTATGTAGCTGACTAGAAAAATGACCTGATATTTAACCTCAACAGCTTTAAAGAAGCCTAATTTTTGTAATTTATTCACAAAATTTGTTTCAAAGGCAATTTCTATTTTTCTCTTGTTATTCCAATTCTAGCTTTGCCATTGCTTGCGATCCACGTTGGCAAGACACCCCCCAACAGAGATTTTCTGTATATTCACTTCACTTCTGAGCTATCTAGAGCCTAGTTACATATTTCAAAGGGATTCCTCATCCCCCAACTTTGAGAGAACTTGAGAAAATAAAACCCTAGAATTTTCCGAGACAGACTGTATGGCTCGGCACCAGCAACTACGGTCAGGTTTTCCAAAATGCTTAGCTACTCTGCTGAATATCCACTACGCTGAATGCTTCGAGAAATGAGTGGTTATAGTGCTTGCCCAGCAAACAAGCTTTTCAGAAAACCTGGTCTGTGACTACATAAAACTGAACGAATCAGTGAAGACGTTTCAGAATTGAGGCGTATCAGTTCTGTTACCTGAGGCTGTTGTAAGAATTAATTTAATTAAATGGCAATAGTAGTGTGTAAATGAGACGTGAATCACATTTTGGGGAGTATCTAAATGGGAACCTAAATAATTATGGTTTACATGGAGATGGGGAGAAGAAAATGTAAATTATACTAATTTAGATATAATACTGAGTTCGGCCTGATTAAAAAAGTTTTAGAGATAAAAAGACTTTTAAGGTGCAACTTTAAATAATGCCTAAATCTCATTTAAAGTCAAGGGAATTGTATGAACACAGAGCTGTTTAAATATTTTGTCATTAATTCAGATCAGGCTATCTGAAATATTTAAAAATATGCTAAGTATATGATACATACTTCAGCTCCCTTCGGCTCTCAACAGACAAAAGAGGAGTTGCTGCTGTTATAGGCACAATGCATGCACGCACATGCGCAGAAACAGTTCCTACCCTAAGGCAATCACAATCTAAACAAATATTCAGACATAAGCTAGAGATAGTGCTGTGGTATGTAAACAAAATATAGTGGTGGAAAATATCGCATCAATTCCATTGTATATAAGGGTTAATTTAAGTAAGAAATGACTGAATAGAAAGAAAAGTGAAAGGAACTTGGGATACTGATGGAAGTGGATGAAGGGTACCATATGGAATAAATGCATTTGAGCCACAGTAGTTGCTGCTGCCTCCCAGGAGGAAAAGATACCGGTCCAGAGCTACAATTAGAAGCAGTGCGATGACAGAGGGACACCAGGAAAGGACAGGGTTCAAGATACGGAGAGCTGCTCTGAGGTGTCAAAAAGCCTCACTATAGCTCAGGAAAGAGAGAGGGTGAGAAGGGAGCAAGAAGAACTATTATGATATAAACTAGTTGAAGAGAATTTCAGGGATAAAAGCAGATGAGAATCCACTGAAAGTTTGTGACAGGAGTCCCCACATTGTCCCAGTGAGCCAGAGCAATCCATCTACTGTGTGCATGTGTACTTGTATGGGGGGGGGGGGAAATCTATGGCTTCATCAATGGGTATTAACACTTCAACTTGCACAAACCCAGAGTCCAGTGACACACATGCAGAGTGGTTTTGAAACTTTCAGAAGTAAATAGAGCATTTTTTTTTGGAAGAGATGTTTCAGCACTACACCTAAAGAACATCATTAAAATTCTATATAACTATTTATGAAAATTCACTGAAACAAAGCAGTCTTCTTCCATCACTATAAATGTGTGTATGAGGCAGGATTGTAGGACTTCCCTCCTTTGTTTTCTCTTTTAATAGCTGTGGTCAGAAGCTTCACTGTATTGCGTATGCCTAGACCCTGACCAATTGCTCTTTTGAACAGCCAGCTACCATGTGATTCAAATTCCAAATGTAAGATTAACATGCTACTGCAATAGAAAGAAAACCAAAACGTGTCATTAGTGGCCTTTCACTGGTCTAATTTAATCAATTTGCAGCTTCAATAGGACTGAATATAATCCCACAGACATTGCCAGAACGCCTGAGCTATGTACAGCGCTTGGAAACAAAAGGTCCATCATCTTCTCCTAGTGATGTATTAATGCTTTGATTTCCATGCTGAGGATTACAACTCCCTACATTTCCCCAGGTAACCCATGCATCACGTTTATTTGTTAACACTTAGTAAAAATTACTGATAGCTTTTTCTCTACATTTAGAAAGTCCCCTAAAACTATAATCACTTCAGCCACTTTGCACTAGAATTGCACTGTTCCCTAAGTGAATCAAAGTCCTAAGAGACAGGTTCTGCTCACTTGCCTGAGCTCCTGTGTATGTGCCAATATGATGAACTCCAATGCAGAAACAGCAACGCGGCTCACAGATCTGTTTCTGAAAGGGTTCATCTGCAGGTCCTGGAGGGGTAGCTGTACTGTGAGAGGGTGCAGAAAAAGGAATCGAATGTCTCTTGGTGCATGAGGTTAGAGAGATTTAAGAGAGTTAGAGATCCCAAAGTCGGTCTTTGAAGACGGGCCCAAGCACTGTTAACTGTCAGATGCTCTAGTTTACAAACAGGGGCTACACAAACTTCAGAAGAGCACCATTTTCAAGAGGCAGCACAGGACTGAATTTGATGCGCATCCAACAAGGGTTTTGATCCAAGAAGTTTCACAAAATTCTAGGTTTGAAAACAGCCACGGTATGTAAACAAGGACCCAAGGTCTTCAACCCTGCAAAATTTCAAAGGTATAAGCATGTTGGTTCTTTCTATTCTTTCCTCGCCCCATTGTTTTGTTGAGAAAGAACAGAAACATTTCACAATCAGCATCCTTTTGCATGCATTTGCCTGGTGTACACATTTCTTGATGAATATATTTTTAAAAGTTTCACCCCATGCATATTGGCAATGGAACAAGAAAACATTCGAAGAGGCACAAAGGAAATAGAAAAAAAATCTATAGATTGTCCTCCTTTCGGGAAAAAAAAAGGCCACTTTGCTATTAATTGCAATTATTCCCAATGTGGTTTTTTTTTTTTTAAACTGTATATACAGCAAGACAGGTCCATTCTGTGGGACGCTTTCCTTTCATCACTTAAGTTGTTATTCACACATCTTGATTCTTCTGTCCTGAGAGATCCTTTCCGCATAGAAATATGTAAAAACAACATCATTGCATTTCTGAACAAGGCTTCACCAGCATATCCAATTCTGGTTCTATCAAGGTCTCAGTCAGCACATTTCCTGCTCATCACTTTCCTTCAGACAGCAGCAACAAATACATTTTTGGTGTAAATTAGTTTAGCTTCACCCAAATAATTACCAGCAGAGGATCTGGCCTAATACATTCAGTAGAGAAATTGTCTTCTATCAGACTACAGTATCTTCAAAGCTGTAATTTATCTGCATATTCTACAGTACAAGAGAAGAATCTCGTTACATTGAGTCTGAAATGAAATTAAGCTTACTTATGTCTAAGACACTTCTTATCAAAGAATCCCATCTCCAACCAAAAAAAAAAAGAAAAAAAAAGACATAAACATCCAGATTTCCCTTGCTGTACAGAATATTAAAGACTTACTGAAGACTTCATGTGGCACATGTGGGATAATGTTCTGTTTCATTGCAGAACTGAAGTGATTGAAAGAGATGACAAAAATGGAAGATCAGAATTTTAGAATTGTTAGATAAGTACATTATTTATTCACTCAAGAGACTATCTATTGGACAAAACTTCTGGAAATCACACATGGAAAATAATTAATCCATATTGAACAAACAGATGAAACTTATGTCTTTCACCAGATATTACTGAATTTTTCTCAAAGTAGTATTTCTTCTCCTGCTATTTTTGTGTAATGTGAAAACAGTTTTGAATACAAACCAGTCTGTTCATTAAGGCAATTTAAATATAGATAAAAGTCTTATAGCTGGCACTATCATCTGTTAAGCACAGCCACCTGCCTGTACTGAAATCTTCCTGTATGCCATACCTACCATCATTCCTCACAGTTTGTCCAGCTTCTGTTTCTTATACAAAAATAAAAATAAAACAAAAATACAACCAGCATCAGCCCCCAGCACTCCTGGCCCCAAAGCCAAGTGCCATGCTTTCTCATATTCTTAGAAGTGGCCCACTTTGAATCAGGCAGCCAGTGGGTTTATGTGGCTGCACACGTTCTCAAAAGACGGGATGAAACACAGATCACACTGCAACTGTATTCTCACCAAAGTCTTGTTATGTTACCTTATAATGATGGATTGGAAAGTTAAAAACAGGATTATTCAACTAAAATGAGAATTTGCAATGACAGAAACATAATGCGCTTTCCTCTTAAGGAAAAATCTGGGACTTAGATCAGCACAAGAACAGAAGGAGAAGAGGCAGTCTTCTAGCACAGATAAAACAAAATGGTGCTAGCAGCATGTCCTCAGACACAAACACGACTGAAGTAGATGACGACAGCTTGGTAGCCAGAACTGTGAAAGATATTACACACAATCTTACCCTAGTAAGAGGGAAAAAAAAAAGTTTCAGGGTTTCTAATCCCCTCTAACAGAAAACTCTCATATGCAAAATTCAAGTAGAAACATGAAAATTATAATCAAGGAAATGCTATGCGGTTTAGAGTATCACGCAAATACAGCAGGTATGTGACGATAAATTTCTGCCACTGCTAAAAGAGCTACAAGAGCTTAAGATTCACCAGAACATGGCAAAAGGGCGACAGAGAAAATACTCGCATTTGTGCATTCCTTTCAGCATTGAACTGCCTTTTCAGATTCTGCGTTGTCTTAGCTTCTAACTTCATAGTAAATGGTAGAACGAGCAGGTTCAAAACTGCAAAGGCACATCATCCAATCAGCCATAAAGCTATCATGATCTGGATTCATAATCAGAGAGGCAGACAAAGCTATTCCGGCTGCTGAAATAAACAAACGAGACTCTACTGCAAACAACTGCAAGAAATGCTGATACCTCTGCGTAACAAAACCAAGGCGCTTGGGCCTCTGCCCTAGAAAAGACCTTAGAGTAAGGCACACAGCCACAGCTCCAGTTCTGCAGCTGTTTTCAGAATTTTTTTAACAGAGAAGAACATAAGAGCTTTATGACACTAGTTAAAGGCTTACTCTGAAACTGCTTACAGCACTGGCACAGATAGGCATTTTCTAAACATATACAGAGAAATGCTTGCATATCACCATATGGATTTGTAGGAGATATATATATGTTTTGCTGTTGGCTTGTAAACAATAAATTAGAGCACGCTTAATCACCTTCAGTTACAGCTTCTGTATTGAAAGTAAGTTATAGGTTTGTCTTTAGCTGAAGAGAGGGATTAATTTTGCTTGTAAAATTCTGCCCAAAGCTTGTAAATGAAATCTGAGAATAATGTTTAGGGATGTGCTTGTTTGGTTTAGATGAATTCAATACTCCGTAATTAATTGTTTTTAGATTATATATTTTCCCCTAGTAGACAAGAGTCTTCATATATAGCTTCCCTTAAGGTTTCATCACTTTTTCATACAGTCAACATGGTTACACTGAGTCTAAGCTTCATTCTTGGCGTATGAGAATGAAAATACTCCTGTTCCTAAAGAAAAAAGAGAAAGTAAAAATTTCAGGGAGAGGGAGGGACAGGGTCCTACATACCTTTCAAAAGAATTATGTTTTTAGAGAAGAATTGCCCACTGTAAGTAGCAACCTCTTTCACTGTCAAACCTCTTTTATCTCCTAGCCTCAAGGAATAACTTTTTATTCAAAACAAACAAATCACAGAATCATAGAACCACTGAGGTTGGAAAAGACCTCTAAGATCATCGAGTCCAACCGTCAACCCAACACCACCATGTCCACTAAAC
>NW_008795139.1:798771-881098 GCF_000699145.1 Aptenodytes forsteri | reverse complement strand
TGGGGTTGTTGTGGCCGAAGTGCAGGACCCGGCACTTGGCCTTGTTGAACCTCATACAGTTGGCCTGGGCCCATCGATCCAGCCTGTCCAGGTCCCTCTGCAGAGCCTTCCTACCCTCGAGCAGATCAACACTCCCGCCCAACTTGGTGTCGTCTGCAAACTTACTGAGGGAGCACTCGATCCCCTCATCCAGATCATTGATAAAGATATTGAACAAGACCGGCCCCAAAACTGAGCCCTGGGAACACCGCTCATGACCGGCCGCCAACTGGATGTAACTCCATTCACCACAACTCTCTGGGCCCGGCCGTCCAGCCAGTTTTTTACCCAAAAAACATCCAAAACTTCTCTTAGCAAAGCAAACAGCTGGCAACCCAGGAGGCTCTCCTTTTGCACCTCTTTCTAACCAGGAAAAGGGAGAGGAACTGGTAGGAGAAACATAAAGCAATATCCCTGCCTCTAAAAGGCTGCTGAATCATGTGATAGGCAGCCAGCTCTTCATTTTTATCTGTTTTGTCCTGTCACATTTGAATTCGGCAAGAACATCATATGGTACTAAGATCAATATTGCTGGTATATTTTCATCTCCCCAAAAGCAACATATTTTCCACAGTTTTTATTTCAAATTTGACTGAATTATAGTTATTCCTGTAAGTTATCATCTTTCTAATAGCAGCAGACCTGGCAATGGTGCTGCAGGAGCTGTGGGATATTATATACTGTTTTACTCTGTTAGCTGAGGAAATCCATTTAGACTTTTATGCTGAGTACTGCAATGCTAACACAAGGAGACATTTAAACAGTACAAGAGAAAAAAACCCCCAACCTTCAGTTTTCACTTTCACAGACATTAAAAAGACTATATTTCCTTCTAGGACTCACTGAGGATTCTGCCATAAATGTGCAGAAGTAGAACTAATACTATTCACTAAAGCGGTCCTGACACTTGACATCAGGAGAGTCAGTTTTCAGTTAGTTATCATTTTGCCAAACTTTACCTATTTAGCCTGAACATTTTGATGCTGAATGTCACCTGCAGGGTAATTTGTTTTCTTCCTTTATAGACAGACGGTTTAGCTGGTTGTAACAACAAAGCTAGAGTAGGGAAAATACATCATCTTGCTAACATAAAAACTAAGTTCTGGCAACTTTTGAAAAGCAACTGACGCAATTTTCATCAAACTTTCAGTGCTAGGCGGTGACTACGCTGCTACTGAAATTCACATTTTAAGTCTGTCCACTTTCTAACTTCATCTTATCTGGGAAGCTTTCAGAAGACAGACCCCACAGGCTTCTCTCTGTTTAAAAGAAAACAGTGACTGCCTTGGCATACATTTAGAGAGCAGTCTCAAGAGAACTGGAGGAAAAAAGACCAAGAAAACTGGCCTTCACTGGGCTCCAAAGGAATAAGCTAAAATCCCCTCCTGTTAGTTTTAGAAGAATACAGAGGCTCTGGAGTGAATGTGAAGGAAGGTCTCGTAGTCAAAATGGCTTTACACTGGAGTTGCAATAATTTTTGATGCATAAAAAACTTCGCATAAACCAGAAGTCAACAGACTGGTCACTCAAGTTATTCCGGTAATCTTTATGCATCAAGATTTCCTCTTTATTGCACTTTTCTACAGGAATATTTTCATTTATTTTTGATAGAATAAACGGATTTCTCATTGAAAGAAGCCTTCTTTGTTTTCTCCATCTTAAGCAAAATCAAACAAAATAATCCTGCAGGTATTCTTTATATTATTATTGTACTTCCCTCACACTAAAATTCAAATCTGATCAACTTCAAGCTGGGAAGGAGAGCAGAAAGCAAGAGTTGCTCTGGAATCTTGTCAAAGGAAGGGAAGTCCCAACCACCCGTCGCGAGACAGGGCTGGAAGGTGCCAGTTTGAGCCAGGTGGAAGCCGGAACGTCACTGGGACATCACAAAACGGACAAGAAAGTTTGGTCTGCCCAGTTACTGACTGTGCAGAGCCAGGGCCAGTGGGTTGGAGAAAGCCCCAGTCGAGAACAACTACCGCACCGAGGCAGAGCTAGGGTAAACCGGGGGGAGTGGGGCAGAGCTGAAGTGAAATCTCTGTAGGAAGACAGAACTTTCAGGTAAAGCAGTCTGTTTCATAATACATCAAAACAGGCTGTTTTCCCAGGCTTGCAAGATTCTCAGACATGCTTACAAAAAGGGAAGAACTACTACTAATAAGGCCTTTAGGTATTTGTACTTTAAACTCCTGGAGTCAGAGTCAGAATTCAAGGAGAGATCAATTGTGCAGTTAAAAGCCAATGTTTCATTAATACTCAAAAGGATTTTTGATGTCATATCACACCCACGTAACGGCCGTTACACATGCAGAAGGGTTAAATACACCTCTGTGAAACAAAGGGGGAAATTTCACTATTGTTGCCTCTTGCCTGGTGCTGGATACACTTTATTCTGAAAATAGCATGCAGCTAACTGGCAGTACTTGCCAGCACAGCTGAATTAGTCAGAAAAGCTGCCAGGGAGGTGGGAAATCTCCAAGTCTCTTTGCTTGCTCCAGGGCTTGTTCCACTGTGGCACAATTACAAATACACAACTGTAGAATCTGCTGTGCTGCTCGTTCTGAAAACAATAGTTCAGGGTCTATTTTCTGTATGAATTTCACTCAGCGCTCCAATTAATGCTGACAGGAACCGCACACATACTGAGAGAAGCACAGGCTCATTTTTCTCCCAGGTAAAAGAATTTCATTCAGACAGCCCATGCTTAAAGATAGAGTAAGTTCCTCAAGCATGCGAGTTTCAGACTTACTACAGCTGTCTGATTCTTTGAAGTCACTGCTCTTCTTCACTGTTTAGTGACAGTAATCAATTTATTATTGCATTACAGATAATTAATCTATAGATTAATAGATAGACAAAATGTAAATATCAGAATATTCACAGAAAGGATGGGTAATTATAACTGAGAAGCCTATTATCTTGCCTGCGGTCCTGTCAGCTCCCACAAAGGTGGCAACGTCGGGCCAATCAGTAATTCATAGCAAGAAATTCAAAGATCGGGAATCAAGCAATGGAAAAAGGGATTCAGCAGATGAGAACCACAAGGTTTGATTTAAGCTGGCC
Source organism: Aptenodytes forsteri (assembly GCF_000699145.1). NCBI lineage: Eukaryota > Metazoa > Chordata > Aves > Sphenisciformes > Spheniscidae > Aptenodytes > Aptenodytes forsteri. Next base: position 877,996 of record NW_008795139.1, on the reverse strand, counting down.
CTCTGAAACCTTTAATCACATATGCATAGTCTCTCTTTACATAAATTATTTTGCATATTTTTACATAATTTTGCATAAAATGTAAAGAGTTTGTGCATTGAGACAGGCAGACTCCCAGATTTTTATTTAGCGAGAGGTCTTGGGGAACTGCTTAAGAGAGAGAAAGGGAGAGCACATGGAAATAACTGTACTGACAAGAACGTGCACATGGAAAGAATATGCTGATTAGATTATTAGTCAATTCTAAGAAATTACGGTTACTGATCATGGGTATTCTCACTACCTCTGTCAAAAGTCTGGTATTGTAACACTACCAGCAGAAACCACTCACAGGTCCTGTTCTTCACATTTCTGGAATTAAATCTTGTCTTATTCACCCTGAGGATTTTGCTCTCTGAGAAGCAGACCAGAATGACAATCCCATACCCCTGGGCTCTAGTAGATCTTGAAGTCACGAGCATAGTTCCTGAAGCAAATGACACCTATAAAATGCAAAGGTTGTATGAAGGCAAAACGCATCTAGAGTGACCCAAGAATTCTGGAGGCTACATATATTCCTTTCTTCTCTTCATAGGCCATCCAGAAGAAAAAGGTGAAATACCTGAGTTACTGCCTCGGCAGGCCTGACTAGTCTAATTGGACAGGAGATCCACATGCTTTACTATACCTGACTAAGTCTCCACTGCCTGATTCCAGATAACAAAAGCAATGCTACAAAAATTAGGACCCCAAGTTGCCATAAGGCAATCCAAATCAGCCTTTACCATCGGAGCTAACAGCTTCTCTTTGAGAGGGTTTAATACCCGAACAAATAACATATGTAAACCTCATGCTTTATGCCTATCAATAGCTAAATCATTAGACTTCATTGGCTAGAGCAGTAGGTGGGGTACCTGACTAAAAAGAATCTGGCTTCTTACGTTCCCTCCAGATTAGAGTGTCTTATTAAATGAGACTGGAAAATTCTAGTATCAGCTTTATACTTTGCCTTCATTACCACTGTATTAATTTGTAGATACACTCACTTGAACTATTTCATTGTTTCACTCTTAGTTGAATCAATTTAGTTACTGCATTTTTTATCTTTGAGTAACTTAATTTATTCTTGTTTTCAATGAAAACTATTAAAAGCATGGAAAACATTACATTTCCTAGATTTTATGATGGGCTACGAACACGTTGGCATAGGCAACCTCAGGTAAGAAATCTCTAAGGCACTTAGCTTTGCTTGCAATTTAAAACTTATTTACATCTAAGGAAAGTTATGACCTGAATGCACCACAGTCTGTGCTTTTGTAAAACAGACAATATAGAACCATATGAGGAATAATGGAATGATGAAAATGGAGACCAGTATAAAAACCTGTAAGCTGGTTTAAAAAAAAAAAAAAAAAAAGGCTAAAAACCTGACAGTAGGCTGTTATGAATGGGAAAATGCTGTGCATGAAGATGATCACTACTGGTGTTCCTCAGCTTTGCATTTGGGACCACTTTTATTTAGTATTTTAATTAATAGTGTTGGTACAAAAAGTAGGAGAGCACTCACGGGAGATCCTGACGACGTCAGGGAGGCATAGTCAGCATATGCAGAGGCTAGGTTTTACACAGGAGTTTTATTCATGGATGATCTTGTTTAAGAGAATAATCAAAATAGATGAAAAATTTAATAATACACAGCTACTAGTAATAAAATAAGAAGATTACTATAAGTCTTAGCCTTACCTGTGGCAAGCGACAGAGGAAAAAACCCTTCTCTTTATTAGTAAATCTAAAGCTGATCCCAGGTCACCTGTGTAACATGGTCCTGAACATGGCAGTGCAATGCTAGGACTTAGAGGGAAAGGTCAAGAGGAGGTAGAGAAGTATCAATACCATTGGGTAAGTTACCTCCTTTAGAACTCTGGTAATGAGTTTTTTGTAAGTAATAATTTCCTGCACCAATACCAGATGGAGGGACTACTATAAAAATATGAGGAATTGAAAGTCTATCTTTTGTAAGGAGAGTAGAAAGGTTGGCTTGTCTAAACAAAGGCTAAGAAGAGAATTATTATTTGCTTTACATACTTTAGGAGAACAAATACTCAGACAAGTGAGGAGGAAAGGAGAAAACAATGATCCAGGCTAAATAACAGCTGCATCGTAAATCAATGGACAGAAACTGGCTGTAGTAAAATGAAAGCTGGAATAAGGTTCTGTTACAGTATTCCAAGACGAGTTTCAGGGACAACTTACGTTTCTGAGACTAAGCCTAATCCATTTGCCAAAGGCATTTATACCGATACGATTGCTTATGATAGAAATGGCTTGGACTCTTGACCCAGGAGGTCCCTCTTCTCTTTATTTCCTTGGAGATTTAACAGAGAGTGGATTTCCTCAGGGCTAGCACAGTATCAGTGCATGTTATCAGACAGAAGATAATGTGCTACTTCAAATCTGATGACACATGGCTGGAATTTTAATTATACACTGCAATTTAGAAGGCTTTTAAACTCCTTTCAAAAGTCAGGCTGCAGTTTTTAAAATGGATTTGAGAGAGGCTTGTCAGAAGTGAAATATTTCAAAATAACTGACTACTCAGAATTCTTTAATTTTTATCATAAGATCACTTTAATACCAGTTAGTTGGTAAGTCCAGTGAAGATTTTCTGGCATTTCAGTTTTGCCTTAAGCAATGGTTAGCAAGGTTACATTCTATCTCATTAAATTCACTCACAGTTTTATCCAAATACAGCACTGGTCATGGTGTCCTCCTAATATAAGACACTGAGCTGATAAACATCAATTCACCTTATAGGTATTTGCATTTGAAGTAGGAATGAATATTTCACTTGGCAAACCCTCTGGGGCTCTTCAGATAAAAGCTATATAAAATGTGATCTGTCATATGATTAGAATATCTTGATACAGGGTGCAAAATTTGAGTTACGTGCCACTTGCTTTTTCCCCGGCGTATCAAGTCATCTTTCTGCATTTCAGTATGAAGGGACTTACAAGGTTACAACTCCTCCCTAGTTTGATTTAAAGTTGACTTTTGATAGTAACTGTAAGAAAAATAAATGACATGCATCTTCTGAAATAAAGAAATTTATGAAAGAAAATTACACTTGTTAAACTCTAGTTGTCATAGACGTCTGTACTCTGTGTTTACTGCACAGAGTAAACAAACCATTTTGTACAACTCTCAGCAGGCTACACTAATGAACAAAAAAAAAAACCCCAAGCCACTTTCTGTATCTGTAGCTTAGGAACTTCGCTGGTATTGTATATTCACATTCATTCAGATAATAAAGAATTTCCAGGGGAGATAAAGAAGTCAGATGGTTACCAATGTCATTACAAAAATAAAAACACATTTTTGAGCTTGAATAACATAATGTGAAAGGGAGGTTTTGGAAAGAAAAAAGTTTCCTACTAGGCATAGTTTACTTGTTCTAAGTTCAGAGCCTCCTAAGCATTAAAACAATAAAATTTGCCTTTCTGTGCTTTTATTGAAACAGAGCAAGAAACACACACACAAAAACCCCAAACGCAAACTCCATTCAAATCCCAAGTTATGGAAACATAACGAACAGGCATTTTTAGTCTGTTTTCCCATCAAAACAATGAACCATGAAAACAGATTTTGCTTGAAACAGTACTCCTATCTCTTGTCTTTTCCTTTTGTTCCACCCACAACCTGTTGGTTGATTTGAGAAGTCATCTAGATCCTATAAATTCACAAAATAGGCAGTCAGAGGGGAAAACACTGATGTACGTGCCTTCTTAGCAACAGCAGAGCGAGTCCTGATAAACAGATAAACACCACATGGAAAAGAAAAATTATGTTTTGAACCTGCACCATATTAGATACTGTGGTCACTCAAGCGAGACGTGAATGCATAGGAAGATAACATTTTTATTAATACCAGTGCTTACAGAACTACTTCTATGATGTCTCAGTATAAATTAGTTTTTCAGTAAAATATTTTTTATATATATATTCTTAGGCAATTGCAAAACCCCATACCCCATTGTGTAATATACAATGCAGCCACAATTTAATTCCTGCAGAAATAATTTACTGATTTTACTCTACCAACAGGAGAGATGCTAATGAAAGTATCCAGCGGACCGGACCCAGGTAAGGAGAGCTCTGTGGGGGGTGTGGAGGGTCATCACACCTGCCTCCCACTTTGAACTTCATAGCTCACAGCTGGGATACAGCTTCCTGCACAATTCACACAAAAAACTCAGGCACCTAAAAGCAGGTTTCACGACAGATAATACGTAGAGTGGTGCAATACATAAGCCAACCAGCAGTGAAGACTGAAGAGTTTTTCTCAAATCGCATCTGTCCCTGGTCTAACACACCCAGTTACAAACATGCATTTCAAACCTGAGAGATCTGGATTAAGGATGTATCTGCACTGCACAGTGGCCCACAGTGTTAACAACAACTATTCCCAGCCCTGGGAACTGAAACCTTGCATGAATAATGGCCTCCCTATTACTCCATAAACCTTTTTCTCCCTCTTATTCATTCTCTTCAGCCCCCTAGATCTTGATTTTCTTTTTTTTTTCCTAGCCACTGGCAAATTTCTAACCTCATGGCAAAAACACTTCCCTGGCAAATGAGTGACAAAGGTTTGAAGTCCACGGAGCCCAGAAGAGACAAAGAACCTAGATCTACCACTGCCACATGGGGCACTCATCACCATTGCTCTCCCTTTCTGCTCTGATACTTCTTCATGCTGATCTTAATGGTGTCTGTGCATGCATCCCACTAAGGTCAGATACCTCAGAGGCCACAAAGACAGCTGGGTTTATTAATCCCAAAGGGAGACGAGTATGTACCAGGGCACTAGGCAATTATTTCGTTTTTCATGGAGTTCTCTCAGGAAGTGAGAGGTCAATTTATAATTACAATACCCTTCCCCTTCTCCTATCCTTCTTTTGTAAGCAGTGGTTTCTCAGGAACACTGGTACGTGACTGTTTTTTATATGCATTTACATTCTGAACATGCCATGCAGGAAACCGAGGAATCAGTAAAAACTATACTCCAGAAGTTTTACAGCTTTCTTTACCCAACTTCCAAAAAGGAAACAGTAGTCTATAGAGGAAGCACTCTCTTGTGTTCCTATTAATGTTCTGAAGTTGTACTCTATAATATTCTTGGATTAGAGCTCAAAGGATACTCAATGTCATCTTCTAAACAAGGGTGGAATTTGGGTAGATTTCTTTCTCCAGATAATGCATGGGAGATTCAGGTTTGCTTTAAAAAAGAAACAGAAGTACAAATTTACACATGCAGAGTGTGAAAACGCATAAACATATGACACAAGAAGTGTCCAAAGACTCCAACCTAACAATTAAATGGGAGTTCTGGAGGAAGGAACAAAAGGTTTCTCTCCTTCTACCTGCCCCCAAGAAGCCCCTGAAGCCAGTTCTGCCCCCACGAATGTGCAACCTCACCTTCCTCAGTGCAGCAAAATAGAGTCCCAGGTGCAACTTAAATCAGCTCAGGCAGAGGAAAGGGAAAAGCTGTTATTTCTAGTGGTCAGGAATCTAGTGCCTTTTGAGTACATCTCAGCTACTTAATTGATGGAGCTCCCATTTCTCCCTGAGCATGCACATACTTTCAACACACTTTCACATGAAAATATTTCACATCAGAAATACAACTCTTAGCTGAATTTAGACCTACAATAACCAAGTAACTTTTCTTTTAGTAGGGCCCTTAAAAGCAGTCCTTAGACTCCCTAGAAACCTCCAGATCACAAACTGATAACCGCTCTAAGTCAGAAAATGTGATCTCTTCTCTATCTCTAGAACCCGCAGGCTGGAGACCTGGGGACTGAAAATTATGCCAAATTCTTTCCTTCCTCCTTATAGAGCCCTTCCATTTACCCATTAATTTTAACAGCGAATAGTTGCTTTGTTGCTGGATTAACTTCCACAGAACACTTAAACTGGCCACTATATTAATCCTTCACAGTGTGCTCTGAACAGAATGTTGACTGCAAATAGTATCTATAAATTTACTATCAAATAAAGGACTTTCTTACTTAAAACATTATTTAAAAAACCAGAATAAATGCAAACAAGATGGGTTCTTATTCCACTCAGCCATTTTTCTGATGTCTGTTCTTATGCAGCTCTTCCAGTGGTTTTCACTGGAGGATGCCCTATATCAGGCTGCACTTTAAAAGAACTGGATTTGGTTCTAGCACTCTTTCAAGTTAGGGGACCCCAGTCTTCCAACCCCCACACATCTCTCAATGGCATTTCCTTTTTAAATCACCCCACTGTCCTCTCTCAGTTGACTAAGAGTTGAGACTGACCAGTTCTAGCTGTAAAGCTGTAGAGTTAGCTCTACATTCATACGCCATTTTTCATATTTTTTGCCTTACAGTACGAGCGACAGGATATGTGGTACTTAATAGGTTTTTTCTGTGCCATATGGACTTCAGTTAATAACACAGAATTTGGACCAGAAAATGTATTTAAAAAGTTTTCCCTCCCCTCTCTGATTTACAGGAATGGGACTGCCTGCCTATACGCAGAAGAAACACAGATAAACAAAGTTCAACCAGACTTGAAATTTTTTTCTCTTTTTATGCTACTTAACTGGAAGATAGCTTATACTATTTTCCAGGAACTACTTGGGAGAAACTACATTTCATCAGGAACCTCTATTTTAGATTTGTGCAATTGCAATGAAACCAACATGAATAAAGGAATTCTGAGTACCCCAAGCCCTTACTTGCCCTGGGATAAGTCAAAAAAATCCTTAAGGTTTCAAGAGAAAACTACACCAGAGGGGACCTCTTTAACCATAATCTTAATTTCTTACGGGAAGGAAAGGATGAGCAGATACTAACATCACCTGATTTCAATAGGTAGTACAATCATTAACTTTTAAGTAAAAATGTTACCTGCTGAAATTAAAAAAAAAAAATCCAAAACCCGATTGTAAAAACTCCATGTAGTGCACAGTGGGCAGGATAAGGACTGAAGATTTGTCACTGGACACATGACTGAACTCTAAGTTAAAGTGCAGTCTAACCAGGTTTTTAGTCCTTAGGATCCTGTTTTTGAGAGCCCTTCACAGCAGGGACAGGAAGACTGGCAGTTCTGCAGGATCTGAGTTCACCATAACCACACAACAGCAGCTGCAGGAAACGTCCCCGTCTAAGGGTAATGTCCTCATTAAGCAAAGCTTCTGGGAAGGCTCATCAGCTAGTTAAGAACTGCGGCTGTGTCCAGCTCTAGCATATTTTCCAACAGTTTTCACTGAATATTGTCACTGCCACAAAGCTACCTCTTTCTGCGCAGAATCAGCACTTCCAGAACAGACTTGTGTTTGGTATATAAACCCATCTGGCAAAGGTCCTGGTCAGAGATGCTGCTTTTTGAATGCATGCAAAAGGAATTTATGCAGGGAGGAAAGAAAAAAGAATACAGGTCAGAAAAATAAAGATCAGAATGCAGGAAAGAAAGATGAAAGTGCCACCTGAATCACAAAACAGAAGCTTAGGAACAGATTTCTAACCCTGGTCTGCACACCAAACCTCCCCCAAGGCAAATCACTTAATTCTTCTAATTTCATTTTCCTCATTGGTGTACAACTTGCCTAATAGGAACTCTATAAACAACTTACTGCTCCTCAAAGTACTTTGAGGCTACAAAATGTTTATTAATAAAGATGAGACTGAGATATAACAAAGGAGGACAGAAAAGAGCAACAGAAGAGAAACCTAGAAGCACAGTTAGAATAATGTGGAAAAGATTTTCAGATGATTGGAGCTATGGTGCAGGAATAATAGAAAAGCCAAATAAAATAGATTCAGAAAAATGTAACAGCAAAATCCTTCCAGCCAAAACCGTCTACAAGACCAAAACCGTCTACAAGAAATGACCACAAAGAGGTTTGTAGGTAACCTACTTGTGACCTTTTGGTCTTTATCACTCACGATAAAGGGTTGCTTTCCTAATCCTAATTCATTTTCAAGAACAGCAGATTAACAAGAATGGATCACTATCAAGCTGAGTCTTCCAGATAATAATCTCTGCTAGCTCTAAATAATCACTGAAAGAGGAGCATAAAAGGAACCGTAATCATTTCCTTTTAATGCTGTTGATGGGGAATATGCAGAAAGCTAACACAGAAAGGTGCTAGAATGCTGTATTTTCATAACAATTGTTTTTTTATCCTAAAATAAAATCAGTCAAATAAAGTAATCTTATTTATTTCACCCTACAATGTTATCCACATACAGAATTATTCAAGATAAGGGGAAAATTATTGGTTGTCTATCTAGCAAGTTAAATCAGATTAAAATACTGTATGAATTTTAAGCAGAACTGTTCCTACACACACTTATTTCAGGAGAGTTTAATTCACTTGGACAGAATTAAGCTAAAAGAACAAGGCTTACTGAATTCCCAGTAACGTGGTCCCCAAATTAAGCTATGCTGTATTTTATGACTACTTTTCAAATTTGCTTAGGCCCTACAAGTCGCCTTCTTTTGCCGAACATTGAACACACAATGGTCACCTGCTGTGGCTGTTTATATGGCTGTTAACTCAGTTCCTGCCAAACCCAAATAGGTATGGCAAGTATTCAAGTCCCCAAATTTAAATATGTTGTATGTATGTATGCATACATACATACAACATATTTAAATTTGGGGACTTGAATACTTGCCATACCTATTTGGGTTTGGCAGGAACTGAGTTAACAGCCATATAAACAGCCACAGCAGGTGACCATTGTGTGTTCAATGTTCGGCAAAAGAAGGCGACTTGTAGGGCCTAAGCAAATTTGAAAAGTAGTCATAAAATACAGCATAGCTTAATTTGGGGACCACGTTACTGGGAATTCAGTAAGCCTTGTTCTTTTAGCTTAATTCTGTCCAAGTGAATTAAACTCTCCTGAAATAAGTGTGTGTAGGAACAGTTCTGCTTAAAATTCATACAGTATTTTAATCTGATTTAACTTGCTAGATAGACAACCAATAATTTTCCCCTTATCTTGAATAATTCTGTATGTGGATAACATTGTAGGGTGAAATAAATAAGATTACTTTATTTGACTGATTTTATGCTTAGTTGCCGACTGAGGTTAAACCACGACACATACAAACACAGAGTTTCCTCATTTTACTGAGAAAAATACAACACAATATAAAATCCACACTCCTAAATCCTTAGAGATATAAATTTAAATCATAAAACAAAAAGGAAAACAGCAAATATTTTACCTTACAACATCAGAAGTTAAAAAGTAAGAGATGTTAAGAGGAACAGTACTGCCCATGTTACACAAAGCAACACCTGAATTCTCTGACAAAAAACACAAAAATATACTGGCCATTATCCAAATCTATGCACCTGCTGGCAACAGACATTGTGTATCTCAGTCCAGCATAAAGATCTCCTGCATCACGTTTGCACAAATCTCATCAGCTGCCCCTCATGACTGCCTGGCTTTTTTTCAATTTATTTATTTATTTTTATTTATTTTTTTTTAAAGAAAGAATCATGTTAGTTCTAGAGAATTTAGACAACTTGGGATGTCATCTTTCTATTGCTCACAACATAATTCTCATTCATCAGTGCAAGTTTTCTTTCCTGCAAGCATGAACACAGTCTACCAGACTGCAAAGCAACTCTCCGTTTGATTCACTGGTTAAAGAAGCTTGAGAAAGAGGAACTGGCAATATCTTCCGTTTCTAGGTGATGCTGCAAGATCACTGCTTGGTGTTCGTAAGTATGCAGATAAATCTTCCCCCTCTGACACAGAGCGAAAAGAGTGAACCAAGCAGTGAGGAGCCTTCCAACTTCACAAGTCTACAAGACAAACTCAGCAAATCTTGTTTGCTCCCTCAGATTTGTTAGATATTATTTACAAGATTTGTGTGCTACCACCGCCTCTCCTATGATGTTTTATACTCGGCTGGTCATCACTGCATTGCCTGTAACACAGAACTCCAGTCTATTAGCAGGCCAGGGAAGAAAAGCCATTCTAATCAGATAAAACAGAGGCATGACAGACTCATATATTTTCAAGTGTGGCATAAGAACTAACTTTAAAATATTACTTCCATCAGTAATTTTACCCCAAATCAAATGAAACCTAAAACCAAAATAAAATTAAAAACACAATAAATAAAATCACAAAAAAGTAATTTTGAGCTTGAATACAACTGTACTCTAAAAATACCAACGCATTATGTATGAATCAAAAGCAAGTGACTGACACAGGAGTTCGTCCTTGCAAGTAACAATGAATTGCTATCACAGTCACCACCGCTGACAATATGCCTAGTGCTTCCCCTCAGTGCTCACGGTCAGTGCCATCATCTCCCTCCACCTCCTACAAGCACGTTTCTAATCCATTAGCTGGGGAATACGTGCATATATACTCTCTTCCTGGTAATGACAGTCTGCTGCTACTCATACCACACACCACGACAGGATTTGCCGTGTTGGAAGCGGTGCATGCCTCCTGCCAGGAACTGTTCTGCACAACTTTCCATAGATGATCCCTGAAGTGTTTGCTGTGTTGTCGTGCTCCCAAGGTCAATGTTCATAACTGAACGCTGATTCCTTTCTTCCCTGATGCACACCATGGAAATGCATTACATATAAATATTATTCCCTGAACAAAAGTCACTGTGGTACTTTATCCAAACAACCAACTAGTCAGTCAGTTTAGGATTAATTCACACACCCCCTCTTTTTTTTTTTTCTTCTAACATCTGAAGATGTCCTACTTTTGCAATCTCTTTCTTTTAAGATCGATTTATGGTAGCAATTTTCTTCCATCTGCATATCCATGAAAATTTGGGACCCAGCAGCAGAGCATAAGCTTATTCTAAAAATAAGAAGGCTTCACAAAAAAAATGAAGTCATGTAAGAACACCCATGGTGAGCTATGAGTACATTACACAAAGCACAATAGGGACCCTATGGAACACAGTAGCCCTAAAGTATTCTAGGCACATTTTTATCCTTAGCAAGCAGATAAAAGATGATTGTTAGTTTTTAAATCTCTAAAGGATGAAAAGAAATTCACCTTGGATTAGGGTAAATACCATGTATGAAAAGAGACTGACAACAGATTTCTCTATGGGAGTCATTTTTCTCATTAACTTATTCTGATTTTTCTGTGGGTTCCTGTTAATTCAAATTAATGATTCATGACTGCTTTGAACATTTGCACCTTTAACTTACTGTATCACTAACAAAGAAAATAGAACTTCCTTTTGGGAAAGCAGAAAAAAGATGACCCACCAGCACCTACATGGAGGCTTTATGAGTTTTATATTTTGTTTTGGTTTTTTTGGGCACGTCCTATGGGTAAAGCATAAATAATTATCCAGACAAATTTTTAAACAACATACCAAATATCTAGGTACTGATAATAAAGTGAATGTAAAAGTGCTAATCTAAAAACTATTAATACAACTTACTTTTTTAATAGAACTGGACTGCAAACTCCATGTATAGGTTTGCCTATGAATAAGGGAAAAAGTTATTTAGAATATAAATGCATTCCCTGCAGTGCAAAATGAACATGACCCAAACCTGCTACTCCTACAGATGTCACCCCACTACAAGGGAGTTTTAAATGCCATTGTAGAGAGCTCATGATACAGGTCCTGTATCACTGATGCCATGACTACAGATGCCAAGGTTGGATGTGGAGTTCAGACACTGAAGCTGTCAAGTCTGCTTCTTTCACAAGTACTAAATTCACATGGATTAAATTCATTTTTAGCTTATTTTTTAATACGGGAGAAATGTTCCTGGACTTTCACATTAGCGGGAACTGGTGAAACCCTTCAGAGGGATGTGTATCTGTTAGCACAGCATGCACAGGCCAATTATTTAAAAAACTTCAGGAATAAACACCATTAAAAAGTTCCCTAATCTCAGAAGGTTCATCAGCATAGTTTTAAGTTCATGATTAGACATGGCAGAGATTAAGTAAGCATCTACCATGAAAGGGATGCAGAGCTTGGAAGAAGTTTTGTTTGTTTGTTTGTTTTTAATGTATTGTGTATGGTTACTAGCTAATAAAGAGTACAAAATTCAACTAATCGCAGAGAAGCTGCAGTACAAAGAGTACGAGAACAGTGATGACCTTGGAAAAATTGTGTTGCCCAGTCTATATTAATGCTGAGAAATGATGATTTTTACCTTTTGCCATCTTCATGCAGAACTCGCACTGAACTTCTGAGAGAAGGCAAACTGCTGCAAATATCATAGTTGTGATCCCACTGCACCTCTTTCCTCTCTTTTTTTTTTTGTGAACCTGGACCTAAACATGCATCTTGGTTAAATCCACAGGGACAGAGGAGAGTGAAGACAGTCTGCCTTGCTAAGCTTGCATACAGAATAATTTCTTCACTATAAGTCCAGACCAGTCTCTGCTAATATTTCCTCTAACTTAAAAAAAAAAAGTTAAAAAATATTCTTTAAAAAAGAAAAAAAAAGGCTGAGAATTGCTGCAACAACTCTGGTAGTTTGCTTCCTCTGCAGCTAAAACAGAAAAGTTCTGTTAACGTTCTTTCCTACATACCTAGAACGCAGTCTTTGATTTCTCACGCAAAAAGCTAGCTTATGATCACTGGAAAACTCTGATCAACTAGTAAGTCAAATACTTTTACAAATAAAAATTCTGTGCAAGGAGGGGGACACCTAGAGGACCACCTTAGGCCCCTGCCATCATCTTTGTGGCAACAGTAAATCACACTATTAAATTGCAATTACTAGACACTGACATTCACTTGGCTCAAAATATATTTTTTTGTAATTTAGTGTCAGCTTAAACTTTATAGCGAAGGCATAACTTCAATCAAATGAAAGGGAGAAATGATCTGAATCAGTACTCTGAATTCACTTATCTGTACCCCATCGTCCCAAGAGGGCCCAATCCATGCATCTCTCTCTCTACTTAGTCTAAATGCTCTGGGTAGATTCAGATGATATTTCAGACAGTTATTACTAAAGAACCTTATTCCTTTGGCAACAACTTATTTCTTCAGCTGTGCTGTTGTTACATCATTACAGTTAGCTTTTCCTAGTCAACTTGGTCAGAAGAAGGACCAGCTGCAAGAAAAGAAGTGGGCATTCACATTAGTCTTGGCAGCCTAACCACAGACAAGCAGCTCAGGTGTGTTATCATCTGAGATGATCCCATTTGCAAATCTGTAGGATCATGGTCTTTGGATCCCTCAAGTTTCCTTCCTTCCTGTTTCTTTTTATTCATTCAAATTATTCTTCCAAATTTTTCCTTTTGATCATCTAAGAAAGCCAACCCTTTTGATCTGCTCTGCAAACCTTCTGCATGCGCTCATCCCTTCCCAGTCTTTCAGCCTCCAGGGAACAACAAGGCGCAGTGAGGAAAATACTTCAGTACTGCCCTGAGAAGAGAAAAAGTGCAGGTAGGACCTGAAAAGCCTTAATGCAGCAACAGGCTCCTTAGCAGCTCTGTGTAGGAACTGCAAAGTAAACATGGAATCAGAGAGCACTTCCTTTCTATCTCAAAATAGTAAGCGATACCAGCTGCAAAGGCAGTGAATTAATTTCCATTTCTGATGGTCTTTGGGGCTGTCAGCCAGACTCTTGCTCCCCGGAGAAGTAGGTGACACTACTTGGTTGCACAGAGAAATGGGAGGATTGACCTTAGACTGTCTGCTTGGATACGAACCTTAACTGCGCAATTTGACTTCAGTTTATTTTTTGCCCCCTGTACTGAGCTAAATACTGCAATGTTTGGTTTACAAACATGTCAAGGGAAAACTGGTTTTGCCCTTGCCCTGCATCTCCCTTTCTCTTCCCAGTTTAGCATCTCTCGTATATTTCCTTTACCCGTATTATAGAAACTACTTTTTCACATAAAATATTCTAGTCATTTGCTGGAATTCATAGGCTTGTGACTGGGCTTCATATCCCACTGTTTAAATGGTCAGCATTCAATTTATACTAAATAAATAATTTGCTATTAAAAAACATTTAAAATGTTACTGCTTTGATTAATGTTTGTGAGGCTATTTTTTAAAAAATAAAAATTAAGGCTGACAAGGAAAACTTTTGTTGCTACAGTTTATCATTTATAAAATAACAAAAACCGGACCTCTTCCGACATTCATTTTCATTCCACTGCCTTTTGTTCCATCAGACTATTCCCTCTGCACACCTGCTCTCTATCTCCATTTGTCTGATTACTTATCCTCACTAATTCTCTACAAGCTTTGACAAGTTCCTCTTCCTTCTCCAGCTTCATCCCCATTTTTCGCCTTGTGTGGCTTAAATCTCCACCCTAGATATACTGACTCCTCTCAAAATGAAACAACGCAGAAACTACCAATAAACAGTCTTAAATAAAGTAATAGTAAATAGCAGAACATCTTGGCTATATACCAATTTTTGGAGAATTTATAAATTAAGCAGTTTTAAGAGTAGGAGCTGGCTGAGGGGTTTAGGTTTCCATGTGGTATGTACTCCCATGGAGAAACAGCCATATTCAGAGAGGTCTTTATTACAGCATTATACATATTTTTTTTCCCCTTAGATAACACAGTTAGAAATTATTATCAATTCAGAATCTAACACAAAGGCTGAGCAGTATTTTCTGTATGTCAAAGTATCACATAGGTGCATCTCAGTTTATTTTTTTTCCAACAGAGTTGCCTGGTAGTGTATGCTATAATTAATTCTTCTCAGGATTTTCACAATTATTATTCCTCTCTTGTCCTGCTTTCAGTTTGTTGAATCTTGCCAAGAAATCCTGCTGTTAAGCTAAAACATACCTCACGTAGCTTTTAATATGGAAACTTTGGACATTTTTTATTAGTAAACAATTCAAAAGCAGATATATAATCTTCACAAAGATGGGTCTGAGTGTTCCTTGAGAGGTTATAGTAGAGAGGAACGAGATGGTCTGGCATTGAAAATGCATCTGCGCTACCTAGTTTTGCGTTCAGTTTCCTCCTCTGCCCAAAATTCATGTAACCTTTCCAGGTCTTTCAGTTCCAGATTCTCAAAGGGCAGTAAGTCCTTGAGTATCTTTGAAATCAGAATAGTCTCACTATTCTACTTTCACCATTTCGTAAGACTGGTAAGGGTTTGAACATGATTATGGGATGGGCGTTTTAAAAAAGCACAGAGAGTATGTTTGGTAGCATACAGAGGCAGAGATATAACAGGTATTACTCACCTATGTGAGGCACACCATTTGTCCTCTTTGTCAAAGAGGCAGAGAAGGTAGGAAAATACTTAAAAGTAATTTTGCACAGTCATTTACAAGCAATTGCATAGTCTTACATTCTCACCAGCAATCCTTTTCTTTCGCACCTATCTAAACCAACCTGCACTTATTAGATGCCCGTTTGATTCTTTTGCCCTGGGGGTTTTGGCTATCTTTACAACTGATCCATCCTTTACATTTAACAAAGAGAGTCAAATCACGTATGTAGGTATGGCGAGATGTGGGTGTCCTGACAGAAAGATTTGGCCTCACATGTCCCACCTCCAGTTATTTCTTTTTTTTTTTTCCCCTCCAAGCATGTTATTACTGTCTATGAGTCATTTCATTAATCCAGAGAGAAGGCTAGAAAACAAGTGAATAAACACCCTGCCTCACAACCTTCTGTCTGCACTGTTTACTTCTCTGCTAATGAATGAACAGCTAAAAAACAGAATTATCCTAATTGGGGACACTCAAAGGGACATTATCTCCTCTTTGTCAATAGCTGCTGCCTGGGTCTGCCAGTGATTACACTACATGGTCAGAGGACAATCTCTGTTCACTCCCAATGACAGTGTAAATACAATAGAAAGTCCAGGAAAACAGTGGAAAAGAACATACGTGCAAGTCAAAACGAGGAGCACAGGAGTCTTTTACATGACCACATCTTTCCTATTAAAAAAACGATTTAAAAAAGGTGTGAGAAACACGAAACAGCTGTGATGCCAGACACAGGACCCTGTCTCCAGCAGCACAAGGTCAGATCTCTTATACGCACTGTGCTGGATCCCAGCACACGCTCCGAGTTCTGCAGTTCAGTCTGTGCGCATGGATAGGGCTCTTCATTTATCAGAAATATGGCAGGCAACTGTCTGAAATGACCTACTTCTCCCTTGAGAGCTGTCAGAGTGATCCTATCTCTAGTGACATGAATAAAGATAGAAGATGAAGGACTAAATGAGAAACAAATTACTGTAGCCTCAGTTTTGCCCTCCAATGCAGGAATTACAGGAATTCAAGGTCTAACTTCTGCTATCATGGAAGCCTGGGCTTTACTCTCCCTTGCAGTCCTACAGCTGCAGAGGCAGATACAGATGAACTGATGCTCAGTGTAGCCCACACTTCACCCCAACTCCTTTTGGATTCACAGAATCAACTTTTTCCTGCCTCCCTCAAAAGCATATACAGAGTTAAACCTTAGGACTATTATTTTAAACACTGTAAGGTGTTTAATAAGTCCCTTTCAACTTTCAAGGATAGAGATATTGCACAGTTTCTTCATAAAACAAGTATTTAATGCCCACAGAAAGCATTCTAAATAACATTCAGATTACTATGAATTATTTTCAAAATAAGGCATGATGCCAAGTCTGCTTGTGCACTTTATATACTTTCTCCCTTTTGTCGTTACATATGCTCAGATTTTGGAATTTAGTCTAACATTTATATTTCTGCACTTCGGTGCATAGTTGAACACACTCTTCTCTGATCTGCTTTCAAAGAGAATCTATTAATTTCTATATCAAGGAGGACTGACGCTCAACCCCTGAGCTAAACATACAGCCCAACAGAACATGAAATTCAACATTTGGCTATTCCCTGATGATCTCTTTTCCCGCTCCCATTGTATAATGGGATGGCAGCTTGTACATGTCCCCATCATGTGAGTGGTGTATTTCCACTTTCGTGACAACTGGTCGCGTATGAGGTTTTGTCCCTGCCAATTGTCACACAGAGGTGCCTGCCTAAAATATGTTCAAACACTTGTTGTAGAAACTGCTGTGTACCTCCCCGTGTCCTTCTAGATAAGAATATGTTGTCCATGCTGTCTGGGCTGGGCAGAAAGACTGGACATCACTGGTCTATGATATTGCCACAACACATTGACTTGTGTCACCTGGACTTCTCAGGACTTACAAAAACGGGCAGACAGCCTCCACACCTGCTCTGAGCCCTGACAACAAACACGCTGACATCTTTGTGGCTGGCAGCATTTCAGATCAAGAGCTAATACTTTAACAGGCTCCTTGATAGCTTGTAACACACAAATCAACACAAAGCTAGCATTCAGCAAATAAAATAGCCTTTCCTTAACTCTCTGTAAGAGTCTTTCAACAAAACATAGTTTTCTTCTTATAAATCCAGTTGTATCAGGAAAAACAGAAAAAAGCCCAAGAGTATGAGTTAAAAGTGGTCAGCCAAGTGCTAACCACCACTCCATCAGAGACAGTCTATTTTTCCCCTCATTTGGCACATAGTGCAGTAGACCATATGTGGGGAGGGCTGCTAGTAACCCTGGCTGGAGGAACATCTTCTTGCATCCAGATGCTGTGAGTACGAGAGGTCCAGCCCTTAGAGCAGACATACTGCTCACTCCTGCTCACCATTCATATCACAGGACAGGTTCTCATTCTGTGCTACTATCTTCTCTCCTCCGACACATGCCTACTAGGACTGGGTACACTCTCAGGGAGAGGATGATAGGACGTGGTCTGCCAGGCAGCCTCCCACAAAACTGAAGTTTCCTATAGAGCTGAGGTACAGATAATGAGCAATACGTACGGACAGACAACTAATTCTATGTCCTTTTAGCTGACCTGCCATGCCTCATCTGCACGTGTAGAACAACACAGGCAATTCCAGCTAGAGCTCTTCCCCACTGCTTCTCTCCTCCTCTTCTTTGGACTAAGCAATGTCCAGTGGCAGATGGGAAAGAGATGACAGAGACATGAAACTACACCACATTTACTGGCAGCGAGAACCTTATTTTAATGATACTGTGGGAAGGAAAAAAAAAAGTGAACTTGACAACAAAAGCTCAGACTAAATTTTTTGAGGCTTCGCACCAGAGTATATCTCTCTACATATGTAAATATGTAATTGATTTGAACTTCTGAATTGAAAGCATTTGGGCCACAATACTTGAAATACTTTCATGTGTACTTAACTCTAGGATATATAACTTCAAAGATGTAAGCAGGCAAAGTCACTGTTGACACAGAAATCATTGTCATACAAACAGAAGACTAGTCTGTCTTTTTTTTTTTTTAAAAATCACTTTGGCAGAATGTTATATCTGATTAACAGAAATTTGAATTAAATTTCTCCTTTCACGTATGCAGTAGTTAATTCTAATCAAGCAAGCTCAAGGTTTTCAGTTGCCTGGATAGGACTAATTAAATTCTTCCACATTATTACTTCAACATATGCAATCATACATAGCACACAAATACCAACTTTCTTTTTAACAAATTTGAACTTTCTTTTTAGATTTTCACTGGAAATAATTTTCTGAAGTTGGGAACAAAATCTGCTCAAAGGGAAATAAATCTCAGGAATCCTACAAAGATAAGTTTCAGAGTTAAAAGAAATGCTTTAAAATTAATTTGCTTAGTACAGAACACCACCACCATTTAGGTTTCATATAGAAATGAAGCAACTCTATATTAGACTGAAGTTATGGGAAGAAGGTTTGATGCATATGTGTGTGTGTGAATGACTATAGATATGCTATGAAAGCAAACAATATTAACAAACTAAAGTAATCACTTATTATTACTGAGTTCCTGTTAGCCAGGCATATAGTTATTTTAACTTGAGATGACGGAAGCTTCAAGTGATAGCACCAGATGCCTTATGACACAGAGTCGTGTACTTTTGGAGCTAATGATTGCTTACTAGATAGTTGTTCCAGGATCCTCGAGGAACAGCTTAGAAACTGACTTTGTGCAGGAACGACAAATTAATCGAGAACACATTTGATAGCTCTACCGAGTGCCAGCCAAGGTTTGAGCTGGATGCAGAGAATCTATTACGAAACAAGGAGGCAGACCTAGCTGAGTCACTTTAAATCAGGAAATTCAATTCCTTCCTACTCCTCAGATTTTAAATATCCTATAGCAAAAAGCTTCAATAGGATTTTTTTTTCTTCATGTTTAGAGAAGAAACTGAAATACTGCAGTCAAGTCTCTCTAAAGGAAGTACTCATGACCTCCAAAAAGTGTAAAATACATCAATCTAACAAAATTAAGAAGAAAATCAAAGGATTAAAAGGAAGATAACTAGTCCATCTCATTTTACTCTTTGTAGTTAAGTGAAGTATTCCACACAAAGACTTAAAAGCCAGGAGGAGGAAATAAAAGTATTTCTGCTCTAAGTGGCTACTTCTCAGTGAGATAATGTACAACCAGCACCCAGAGATTTTGGAATAACAGTTCTATGACCCAGGACACTAGCATGGTGCTTTACAGAGTTGATTGGAAAAAAGCTTAACTTCCACGGGAAACGGGATTCTAAAGTAACAATTTCCGAAGAAATTTAAACACGTTTATTCTGAATAAAGCTGAGAAACAGCAAAGGTTATAACATCCTGTGCAGGAGTTGAAAGGGCTGATGGCTCTACTTACACCCCCCCATTCACCACAGCACCTCGGATATGAGAAATGATGTTGGAGGAAGTGCATCAACCTCTGGGAGAAGTCTCAGCAAGGCAAGCTCGGCAGAGCTGCTCGCCACACCATCATGCAGGGGACTTCTATGACTCTGAAGGGAGACCAGCATCCTTTTGGGTTATCTCTAAAGGAGGCACTCATAAACACTGGAGAGTATACCCACAGCCCATTCTCAAACAGTAAGAAAAAGTATTAAGTTCTACTTGGGTTCATTTCTTTGCGGAGGTCTTTTATTACCCTCAGAGGGATATCTTTCCTACTATTACCCATTGCTTGGAACTTTCCTCCTTAGCATTTTACATACAATGTGGCTTCTTGTTTCCTGCCAGGTAGTGGGATTCCTTGAAAATCTTCCAACACTTTACACCGCTAAAAGAAGGTCAGAAATAAGAGAAGAGGTGGTACAACTGTAATTGAGCCAAAAACTGTATCACAGAAGGTTAGCTTTGAGACAACTGATTAGATTTTTACTCAAGACAAGTGTCAAACTGTCGTGGTCACAGTGATGAACTGCAAGATAGAAATGCAAAATCTCTGAAAGCAAAAAAGAAAGTTAACTTCACCTTGACAAGGTTTCTGCAAGCAGAAAGGGAGCTCACTCAGGCAACTTTGGGAGAGCAGAACTTAATCTGCAAAGCGTATTTGTTCAGTTATTAGTTGCTCTGAAAAAAGGGCCATTTACTTGGTATACTAACAGCATTTACTCAAAAGTCTCATTTATAAACATCAAGCTGAGCCTTGCTTTAGACTACCTCAGAAAAAAAATGCAGTCTGTATTGTATATCTATCTTTAGGGAAACATAATTATTTCCGAATTCAGAAACTGCTCCGAGTTGGAGCAGCAGCTAATATCCTAACCAGAATTTCCTTGACCATTACTCAAGAGGTAGCATTTTTATTTTAAAAAAAACTTAGTCCTCCTCCCCCACCAGTATTTCTCTTCTAACACATTCCATTCTAATTTTAGTCTTTTGAGAAGTTTCTTTTCCAGACCAACCCACTCTTTTTCACATTTAAATAATTTTCAGTTTTTTTAAAGAGCTCAGCTTTAGCAGGTGTTTCAGTAGCTAAGCAATAAGAAATCTCTTGAGAACATATTCCATGTTTCCCAAGTGGATTAGCCTGGAAGTTTTGGGAGAACAGTGTTAGGCAAAATAACCTTGCCATTTAATTTCAAAACTGGAATAAAACTCTTAAGAAAGACAAAAAAGACAAAAAGACACACACCCCAAAAAGAAGCACTTATGCTCACTGTTAACAAATAAAGAAGGTGCAATAAGAAACAGTTGTTACTCTAGCAATAGCAGTAATTAACTTGAATGCAGTAAAATTCAATAGAAATAAATTTAGAAGCTTAACATGGAAGAAAACAATGCAACTCCTCCTTTTTTGAATTATTCAGCTTCAGTGCAGCCCCAGGACCAAGAATGCTAAATGGTTTGCAACCACGGACCAAATAAGTACATTTCAGTGGCTAACAGTGGAAAAAACCCAGCATGCTGTCAAAGCAGCAGAGACTTCACTAGTAATTTGGGCTTGCAGCCCCACGCAGCTAAAACATGTTTATTATCAGATCCGGAAGCTGAACTGAAGCAAGGTCAAGATACCCGTATACTATCTTCAAGTATTACCCCTCTTCAGACAAAAGATAGCCTGGCCCTTCATGTCACCTCCAGGTATTTGAAAGCTTCATTTTTTCTCTTTTGGCTTCTGGAAGCTAAAAAAACCCTGCAGTACATTTCAGCAATTGCTTCTTTTTGCAGTCTCAAGTAGCATGAGGAAACCCACTGACAATGATGCCTCCGTGCCTCTATGCAGTTAGAGCAGACCTACGAGATCTTGGCACCTGGTAGATTCATAAGGCAGGAAATTTTGAAATAAAGTTAATGCTAGGCATCATTTACAGATTTACCAATACAGGTGTTCACCTATAGTGACAGGGTTCTCTTCCACATTTCCCTAGAGTGCAGGAACATCCTCCTCCTCCAGTGGTAAAAAGGACGAATAAAAAGTTGAATCTATCCTGCTATGTCTGTACAGCGGTAGCACCTGGAGTAAAAAAAATAAGCTGGAGTAGAATACAACAGCAGACATTTCTTATCTTATTCTTCAACATGACATATCATCCCCCATTTCTACTCGCTTTGCCTGATTAAATTTTTCTAACCACACAGACTAAGAAAAATAATCCTATTTTAAAGCTGTACTTAATACTCAAAAAGCATTTTCTTACCTGGTGCAAACACTTAAGGGAAACGTTTCTTCAGCAAATGTTATGACCTAGGAGTGCTCTAACCTCAATTTTCCATATGTGAGATGCATTTAACTATGTACCTGAAGTAAACTTGCTTCTTGGCCTGCAAGAATTTTTAACAATTTTTTTTTTTTGAGGTTTCAAGTATGTGTTCTCTGTCTTCCAAGTTTGCTTCCTTGTCTTCATCCTGTTTAGGCTCTCTAAAAGAGAATTAACTATGTTCATTCTGTTATGCCAGCTCCACTACTGAGAACAGCCAGGTGAAGAGGGAAAATACTGGAACCTAGGAAAAAGAGAATTCTGGTATTTCCACAAAAAACCCTCTAAAACTTGTACTCTTGGAAGAAAGGAGTTCTCCCACATGTAAATTCATTCCCTGCTTGCCTTCACTCCCTTTGTCCCTGTGGTTTGGTAGTGAGCGTGAAAGGGCACTGGTGAATAAGCTGGGGTGCGTCCTCAAGGACAAGTTTTCCTCCCATTAAGTAGAGCTGAGCTGGCTCCCATGGCTGGCTTCATCCTTATGAAGCATGCAAATATATCAAAGCAGCTGGACATAGATTAACATCTCTTCCCTACCTTTAACACAGGTTTAAAATAGTACATGTACTTATGATTACATGCAAGTAATTAAAAGCTTCAGTTCTCTCCTCCTCACTTAATCTTCCTTTTCTCAAAAGTGCCTTTGTCTAAACATGGGCCAAATAACGTCTGAATTGAAAAGAGGACGGGAAATTAGATCAAACTGAGTATGTAGCATTCTCATTATCCCTCATGTCAGACAAGTCAGAAGCAGTTACATAATTGGGCCTCTAGACTCTAGGCAGTGAAGTGTTAAGAGAGAAAAGCAATCCCAGGACTGCACGCTGGGTTTTGACAAATAGAAAAACACCGAAGTAGGCCAAGAGCTTACCATTAGTTTTTAATTGTACCATGTCAAAAAAAGGTTCATCGTATGGCACACGGTCAAAGAGCTAAGGAATTGTGTAGTGCAAGAAATGGTAAAGTGAGGAAAGGAATTTTACCTGTGCTTGTGTACATCCTTGTGTGTGAATCAGAGAAAGTACACTTGCCAGTGAGCAAGCAAGAATGCATGTGTACAAGAGGAGTACAGTGCAGAGAAATACAAGGGGAGGCAGCGGCCCATAAGCAATTGCTATGAAAAGGAATGGGGGTGGGGAATTGTGCACAGCCCTTTTTTAGCTTCTGCTGTAAAAAATAAATAGACCTTTTAATCTGTGTTCTCCTCGAAGCCTTCTCTATTGACCATTCATTTCTTCTTTCCCTTCCCAGCTCTTTACCTCCTCTATATGGCTGATGAATATGCAAATGCATAATCAGTTCTATAATAGCCTATCCTTTCTAAAAAACAGGCTATAAATTTGGATCCTAAGCAGCAGGTTCTAAAGAGACCATTATACTATATGGCTGGGGGAAGAGGCAAGACCCAAATACCACCACTAGCACACCAGAGTTCTTTATAATGTGTGTGAATGCAGCTAGAAGGCGGGCCCTTCTTATAAGAGAGCTAGCAGCCAGAAAGGAAAGATCTTCTGCAAAATGTACACATGAATCTCATCACAGGCTCCCGCAGGGCACAGCGCACGTGCTAGCAACAGGCAGTGCTCCCTGCAGCCTTTGGCAAGAACGCTAATGTGACACAGGCCCCGAGATCCCGTAGGTTTTTGTTTGAATTGGTGCCAGCTACCGGAATTGCGGGAGCTCTCGGGAAAGCCCCCTCACCTGGACGCTGATGGAGACGCGCAGGTGGCCAGGCCTGGCCAGGCCCAGCGCGTGAAGCGGGGCGCCGCGGGCAGCAGGTGGCGCCGCGGAGCCGGGGCGGGGGGTGCTGCGCTGCCAGCGCCTGCACACGCTCACACGTGCGTGTAAGAGTCTATATACACGTATGTGTGTCTACATAGACACGCAAACACCACGGCCACCCTCACAGCTGCTGGGGGAACGTCTGCACCCCCCGTGAGGGGTGACAACAAGCACAGCCCCCAGACCTGGCCCCTGGCAGGTTCTCACAGCTCCGGTTGACTCGGGCACGGTTAAAACAAGACCAGAGCTCTTATACCCCGCTCCCATCGTGTTACAGAAGACAGCTGTGTTACAAGCAGGACAGCAGTTTGAGGGTCCATACGTTGCACGTCAGCCGCTTCCCAGCTCCCAAGGAGTTGCCTCCTTTCTTCTGTAAAATAAGCATAAACAATTCTGTACAACACTTGCATACACTTCCATGTCTGCCATTTTGAGGCCCTCCTCGGGTTCCCACCAGGCTTTACAGTATTCCTGGATGTTGTCACTGCAGGGTAGAACGCAAGGACTATTAGTCCAAATTTAGTGACGTGGTATTGTCCTACTATACAGGGACTGAAAGCTGCAGGTGCTGTGCCCAAATGCATCAGTTCATCACTCCAGCTTCTGAACTGCAGTGCGGTAAAGACTGGAACCCCAGAGGAAGGAATCGGGTCCAGATGTGCTTTACACTTCCCCATGGAAAACCACTCAGGAACAGATACATGTCTTCAAGCTCCAGACTGAACTGACAAGCAAGACTTTCACAAATATTTGCTGGAAATTGAGAGTTCCTGCTCAAACTTTGGGCAAGACAGAAGCAAAAACGTGGGTTGCAACAGTTTCAATACCACTCTACCCAAGGCAGCCAGGACATCACCACTTTATACACAGGTTGCCCTATTAACTGGGATAGTGGGAGCGTGTATCACCCTGACGGGGCAGAGAGAGGGAAAGGTAGGAGTGATGTACGTAGCACCCTTAAAAAAATTTGGATAAAGGGACAGAAACTTGGATCTGGCTCTAGTCCCAACTGATGCTCCCTGAACACGTCACAACTCTTCATTGTATTATCATTTACAGGTAGTGAATAATATTTGCATAATTCATAGGAGTAATATGATAAAATAAATATATACAGGACATGCTATAGTCAGAGATACCTAGATAAACACAAAATAATTTTAAGATACATCTTTGCAGAGATTGATATTTAAAAACAAACCCCTGTAATCTTAAAAAATGCTCAGTTGGGTAGCCTTTGAATGTGGACATCATTGAACACTTTCCTTCTCTCTTTTCCCATCACCTTCAACACAGATGTACCTCGCAAAGCAATACAAACTCTGCAAAATCTCAACAAAAACAGGGATGACAGGAGGAAGGAATGTTGTAACACGATTTATTACAATCAGTTTATAAAACCCTAGGACCAGTTCACAAAGAAGAATGGAGGTCTCATCCAACACCTTGAAGATGGGAACAGGGCTCCCCAGACAACGTCCAAAGCCTCAAGTTGATCTTTGTTGGAGGTAACAAGATCTATGTGGCAGTCAGATTTGACGATTCAGATCCTCTCTGGAGCCTTGATTTCCTTTTTGTCTTTTAACATTCTTCTGAGCCTATTAACACAGCGGTACTCTGTGTGCCTACCACAAAGCAGTTTTTGCCTGCATCACTGGAAGCACATAATTTTCATCCTAAACTCTGATAATACTTTCACAAATATTTGCTTCACCTCAACTAAAAAAAACCCCAAAATACAGCAAGAGGAAATATTTTGATCACAAAGTAAAACAAATTAGCAAACCAAGGCTAGGATCCCATAAAACAAGAATTAGAATAGGAAAAAAAAACCAATGGGTGGATATACTTATAGGTAATCTCCCTCAGGTGGCGAAAATCTTTGGATCCAGAAACACTGACAAAACACTGCAAATGAAGTAGCACCCTCCCCCCTCCCTGACCCCAGGAAACAAACCAACCCCAGCACTCCAAAATTTGCTATTATCAGCACATCTTAGGCACATGATCTGGAGATAATTACCAGATGGGATGCTGGCAGGCACCAGGGTCCATTCAGAGAACATGCATTTGCCACTTCTTCCCAAATTTCAGAAGTCTCTCTTCTAGAGCAGTCTCTTGTACACAATTGCATGTCCAGTTGCAAGCCCTAGAGGTTGTGGATCCAAGAGGAAGAACAATATTCTCTGCAGGATACTTTCAACTAATTAAATCCTTATTAAAACTCTTCACATAAAGTACCACTTAAATTAAAAACATTACAAGACAGGGATCTGACAGTGGCATAGACACGACATAATGGTTACAGTTTAGAAAACTTACATGTTATCAAATGAGAATCCATGACAAACTCAAATCTTCACGAGACTACATGAAGACTTTATGAAAATGGAAATGTATGGATGCTTTTTCCTGTAACAGAAATAACTGTTTACTGTTTAGGTGATATTCTGTAACTATAGGAGGTAAGGTTGGAAATATTGACTATTACCAATTCTAACATGAAAAGCTGTCCAGATGCATCCATAATAGAACTACACCTGTGCTGCTCATATAAAGAGCAGTGACATTTTTCTCCTTTCTCAGTACTCAAGTTTGAACTACTAAAACGCTCCTAGCAGGACACTTGGCATTTTTTCTATTCCCAAGTTTAAAACAGTAGCAGAAGTTATTCTTGTAGATGGCTGTTAAAGCCTCAGTGCATTAGCACGCTGAGACTGCCTCCTGTTCTCTCCTCTCGTCCGATGCAGTTAAAGCCAAAACAAAAACCCGTAACATTTCTGGTATTACTGTACCTTCCCTAGCAATATGCAACAGAATCATGTCATATACATTAGCTTTTAAAAGCAAAGCCCTGATTCAAGTTATAAAAATGTAATTTTTCACACTGCTCCCTCTTTGCAGGATAGCTTCTTCACGGTCTCATTGCCTTTGTGGTACGGATTGAGTTATCATACTGATTTTAAATTGTTCCTTTTCGTTTTTACCTCCCACCCACAGGTCCTCGGCTTCTCTTGTCATTGGTTGTTGCACCCTGGGGCTGCAGAAGAAGTGCCTGCCTGCTTCTGCTTCTTACGGCGTTTGTTCAGAAGGCGGTTGTTGGATGTTTTCAAGTCTTTGATTTTCACCTGATCATAGTCCACCCTCATGGTAGCCAAAGCACTGGTCATCTCCTCCTGAAACCAAGGAAGCAATTTATTGAAAGCTCTGAGGCAGAGAGCACACAGCCACCCAACACTACTGCCAGGAGATGAATGTACAAAAAGGAACCCTCTGTTACACTACGGCCAGAAATAGCTGAGCCCTTTCTGCTGCACTGGACTATGACTAAAGGCTTCGTTCTACTCATGGACTCATTCAGGAGGAACTATTCACACAGTGTTTCATATGTGAGCAAGCAGGACCACACTCCGCTGGCCTAAATTCCGTGTCCCTATGCCCAGCACTTCTTACTGGCTGGCTCTGGGCCTTCACCAGCTACTGAGCCTGGGCTTCTCATACCAGAGCGCTGCTTTCCTTGCTCTGTTACCAAACTAGGTTAGCAGGAACTAGAATAAAGGAGTCCCCACAAAGCTTTTTAAAAGTACGTGCTTCAAATTCACATGCTTCCTTAGTTTGAATTAATGTTTAAGTGCAGGCAAATTGTAAACTTTTTAATAAGGCTTTGAGCAAAAATCTGCTTAAGTAAATGAATATCTATGCGTTTAGTTCAGGAAAGGAAAAACAATTAAATATTATGGGAACGCTGGTGGCCCAAGGTAATACCTCTGGGACATATGCAAAGCACAAGTATAAGAAGTTCTTGGAAACATGGAAATGAAGAATGCTAAGTGAAACTATCTGTTTGATCTCTGACTCGGGACGCAAATGTTCCCTAGGATCTATGAAATTTTACCATTACATAGTTCAACAGCTGAGACTATACATCAGTAATTTAAATAAAACCAGTAACCAGTAAAATACACTACAGGAATGTTGCAATTATCAAAATGCCAAGCATTGTAAGTGCAAAAAATTCAGAATTAATTGTAAAAACATGCCAAGCTGATAAAGGCCAGCAGGAAAGAGTTAAAGCTTGTAAACAACTTTTAGTCTGCCCTACAGTTTCTCTTTGCAGGAAGCATTCAACTGTCATCAGTACAAACAGTAGGTGAGGCACCTGGTTAGATTAAGGGAAAGACATATTTTTCTCTCCCCTCACTCAATGTCACAACAAGACAAGGCTAAGGTTATTTAATGTTGTTTTACAATACAAGAACAGAGTAGAAAACCAGAATGCAGCTCAACCCTCCCACCCCATCCCCCTACATTTTCATCATATTCTTCACTATAATGAACTTCAAGTTCCCTCAACACTGTCCCTTCTCCTCTGTGGTTACATACACTGGCTCAGCAGGTAGCATCATTAGTAACTTTGATCATAAACATCATCTTTGTTGGTATTTGGCACAGCTGTGAGGCTGTCGGATGAAGCTCAAATAGCATTATTCTTTTTTAAACTGTTACCATATACACTACTGTTCTAACCAGGACTGTTCATGCTTCCCTTGTTTAACATGGTTGTATTCAAAATAGCCATAATCTCCAAGGAACTAAGCATATGCAGAGAAGCCAGCCCGTCTAATCTCTTATCAGACTTGACTTCAAGAAATCTGAACTATGATTGACTCACTTTAACTTCATCCCAGTGGTCTTTATCCTCTTGCAGGACCCGTGCAGTATGAAGAGGAGTTGGTGGCACTGCCATTGATCTCTGAGAAAAGGGAAAAATACCAAAAGAAGTGTTCTGCAAAATCACATTTGGGAAGTGACTGCTTGCTCTTTTATGTTTATGAAGGGCACAGAAGTTTATCCAACATCCTTCAGTGGCCCTCATTATTCATGCTTTCAATCACTCAAGCTGATTCACGTGTGAGGTAGAAAAGGACTACAGTCCCCACACGACAGTATCTTTAAAGAACAAAAGGAGACAAATCAGTGCTGAGTTTGTTTCACTCTGCTCCCTTCCAGTCCAACCAATAACCCTGCGTTGGGATAAATTTTTATGTACATTTTCGCTTTTAACTGTCATTTCACTATTCATTAGTCAATGTTTTGAAGTGGTTAATTTGACCTTTATCTTCTAGGATTTGTCGTAGGAGACATTTTCTTGTACATACACATTAACTGAGATTAGCAGTTTATCAGATCATAAGTGTGCCCCAAAGAGGAAATTATACTATTATTCAGAGTAAGGCACAGTTCAGAAGACAATGCATCGCTTGAGATGCTCTTCCACATAAAATTGAGATCTATGCTCACCTGCCATGAAAGATCAGTAGATACTCTAATTTGAAGTAAGGTACAATTTCTAAAGCATGAAGCACAGTTCCCTAGCTAAATTCAGCAGAATCATAGCATTTCTCGCCAGTCCATAACTCAAACTATAAATTCATATTTTATCTCCCTTATGCTTTCTACTCAAACTTGCTGTCTATTGCTGTGGCATCCTACACCAGATGCAGCTGCATGTCAACAAAGTCTAAGGAGATCCCTGTACATGTCATTGTAAATTAAGCATTACATTGGAAGCAGTGCTTATACTCCACCGAGTTAACAGCACCACTGCAGTAGTTACAGAAGTGGAAGCAGAAATCATGACTCCTGCATCCTCTGGAAAAGGACCCTAGCTGACCAGGGTATAGTTTTATCAAGTACAGCTGGGAGGAGGGAAATGGAAAACCAGTAGACTGGCTCTAGTGGTATCCCTGAGCAGGTGTTGAAGTTGCCCTTCTATCTGCTGTGAGCTACTTCTCATTAAATAAATCTTATCTACAAGCTAACTAGAGGATTATGTGCTCCACGTAAACTGACAATTTTTGCATAGTCCACAATAATACTTCTGCCATCCATCTAATTAAAAAAAAAAAAAGAAAAAAGAGGAGAGAATACCCTCCTCCACTGTTTGTGCAAAGCATCTCCCCATACACATTCCCACTTAGGGATTTAGGAAAAGAAATGAAAAACACAGACATTCACTATGTTGGACTTTCCCTCTCCCTCCCTCTGCCTCATGGGAACAATAGGTTCAGCAGAAAAAAATGCCAATCTGCAGCTCCTAGAGCATGCTTCTAGGAACGGTATTCTAGCACGGCTCTTTGGTGCAGCAGAGTCTATAGACCTTGTCTCTAATCTCCTCCTTATTAATTGGTTATATGCATATTTCAAGTAACATGTGTCGCTGTAGGTGGTAGCTTCCTTAGCTATTAGGCACTCATTCCGTGAAATTCACTGCCTGCTGACTTCTGGAACACCTCCTTCTTGGGTCTTCAAACACTTAAAGCTGGCGGTATTTATTCTGAACAGTGATTACATTTTTATTTGGTTAAAAAAGACTTAGAAACATTGTCTAGGTTCTGTTCCAGTTCTACAGAGTCTTTGTAACCTTAATTTCTCAGCTTTCACAACTCTAAATGAAGACATCTATCGACTTCATCAGGATGTTACACAGCTACATTTCTGTATGATTCTAAGGGCTTTCAGATCTTCAAACAGGCATTATAGAAATGCTGACTATTAGTCATACCTCTGTTTCTGCCCCTTCCTCTGAGGATCGGCATACACAGAGAAAGCACTGTGAGGGAATAGGGCATTCTACAGTACAAGTGATTCTGTTCCTGGCTGATGATTTTTTGGGCAGCAAGAACAAGACCAGTGTCCTTTTAGGCACAAATGTGAGAAGTATAATCTATTATTTTAAGTGACACCTACGGAGCAGAGATGATATCCTGAAACTCAGCCTGGTAACTCCTGGGATTCTTGTCTCTTGTTTGAAATAATTAATATCGTACCATTAGAGTCTTTTTTCTTTTTCCCCAAAAAGTATTTTTTAAGGGAAAGTAAATTCAACCAAGTCATAGAATGAAACCTGAACTGGAACCATTAATAGCTCTCTGTACCACCCTATCTAGCAATCTCTTACAGGGCACTAAGCCGAGACCCTTGCTCCTCCCCCACGCATTTCCAAACTCTGCCAAGGATGAGAATTCCCACTAAGCATAGGACCGTGTTCACAGTAACACAGCTATGCACAATGGTGCCTGAGACCACTAATAATAGCTCTCTTTAAATCCTGCACCGATGAAGTAAGTATATAAGTTTATTTTTATATTTTTAAAGAGAGTAACACATGCATATGCTGCAGAGTCAACAGTGACTGCCTGCTCACAGAAGATATAGATACATTTGGCTTTTGCTTCCAAGGACGCTATTGTGGGTGTCTCTCTTTGTGTGTCCTCTGGTAACACCAAGAATTGTGGTTCTACAGGCAGATGACCCTCTGTGGAGGGCACAGTAGGTTAATTAAGTTATTAACAGTAATCATCATCCTTCTCTTGCTGTGCTTTGTGGAGCTACATGTAAGTTCTGCAAGTAAGAATTCATCTTGCTACCTTGTAAAAAGAGATATGAAACTCACGTTAATCCAAGGGTGATTCATAAATTGAGAAACTGTCATCCTCTCTGTTGGGTCAGTCTTCAGTAAATGGCGAATCAGCTGTTTGGCTGAAAAACAGGACCAACATGGCATGTTGTAGTCTACTACTGCATTCCCAAATAACTTTGAGAACACAAAGACCTGCTGAATGAAGGAAGATAATTTTACAGACCTCAAAACACCTTAACACGGTAACAGCAATAGGTAGAAGCCATGTACAGTGTGGTAGGTTATGAAGTTTAAAGAGGCAGAACATGAAAACATCCAAAACAAGAGGTAAGAAGGAAAGGCAAAGGATTGGGGCTTCCATCTATGCTATCTACATCACCAAATCAACTGTTTAACTGTTTTGAGAGCAAGAACTTGAGAAAAAGAGAAACATAGGAACAGGAAGCTGCCAAGCTGCCTGTCTGAAAGATGGCAAGAAGCTTGGCATTATGGACTGAATGAATGCATAAGCTGATGTTTTGAGAAATGACAGAAGACAAAAACTAGCACAGGCTGGGGGGGGCAATAAAACTTCTCTTTGACAACTGAGAGGCCACTAAAAGGACAACAAAGTCAAAGAAATTGATTGCACGAACAGGCTTTGTAACAGCTTTCTGTGAACATGGTCTCTGCCAAAGCAAGAGTACTAAGTAACTGAGATAAGAGATGATGAGAGTCTGGACTGGACAAGACTTTCCTTAATGCAGGTGGTCAGACAGGAAACACTACATCCAAGGGATGTTGTTTAGAAAGACTGTAACATAACTTCCTTGGGGGAACCTAGAAAAACTTCTGAATAAAAGTTCTCTTTTAGAAACTTGATGACTAAATGCTTGTAAGAAGCTGCCAGAAGTACAAGTTGAGACTTTAGTTTGTCAAGAGAGGCTGCAAGGGAGGTTTACAGAAGAGATTACCTGGAGTCTAAAATGTACAAGGAAAAAAAAGGAGGGGACCACAAACAGAGCCCATTAAGATGATTACAGGAAGCTGGTGGGGAATTTAGAGGAAGCCTCCATAGATGATTAAATGAAGGAATGATTAAAGAAAACCATGATAAGAACAGTATAAAGGAGGGCAAAAAGAAGCTGTCTGCTGAAGGCGCCTGATCAGCCTAAAAGAGTGCACATAAACTAGCTGATCTTAATAGGTTCAAAGGCAGAGGGCACCTATCTTCATTCAGGCAAACATACAGAAACCCTACAGATTTTCCAAGCGAATGTTCTCTCACTAATCTCCCCTAGCATTTTAATAACTGCTGTAATATGAACAAGACAAGACCCAAGGCAGATGAAATATTAAGCCAGCAACCCATAGGTAAACCATCTTCCTTATTAATGTTCGGTAGTCCATGCTGCACACGCAACCATGAGATCCAATGAGCGGTTAAAGTGCCACAGATCACAGTATTATCCAATGATAATTTGTTATTGCTAAACAGCAGACAGTAATATGATGCTAGCAACAGCAATATAAAGGGCTTGTTAGAAAAAAAGATGTGCTCAGAGGTTGCTGACCTTTCTCTCTAATATGATGGGCAGGTGAGACTTCCAGCTTATGAGACTGTCAGAATAAGAGGGAATCAAAAGCATCCACTTTCAGGACACTGGTTTGAGCCCATCCAGGTCACAGCTGAACAGCAGCAGCTTTTGGTCAATGACTTATACAAAATAAATTGTTGACCTTGATTTAAGTGGTGGCTGGCAAGTTCCCACATCACAAAAAGCTAGCATGAAAACTTGCCATCCTTGCTGGCTGTATCACCAAGGAAGGAAAAGAGTGAATGAGTTCTTAAGACAGTTTGCCTTTCTTCCAACTCAGCTTGCATTGCAGCTGTCCTGGCAGTCTCCTTTCTCAGGATTAAAGACTTTTGTTTCCACAGGGTTTAATCTCGGCATTCACTAGCACTAGCTGGAATTTGAAAGAAAGTTTTCAGTAGTCATTTACTTTCTGTAGTACTTAGGTTGCTGGCTAGTGTCTGAGTTCCCAGTCGTTCTCTGTATCACCTTACAAAGAATTGATTTAAATTCTAAAAAGAAGGGAAACAAAATCTAAGACAGGTTTTTAGAAATAGTCTCTTGTAAGCACTCTACCACTGCACACCATGCACATACTCATCAGTAGCAGTGAGCATTGTTACCTTCCTCTGATACTTCAGCCCACTCTGGATTGGGAAACCCATATTGCCCCATCCGAATTCGTCTCTTCATCCCTGGAGAAATGGCTTGACCAGTGTTTGAGTAGAATGGAGGGAACCCACATAGGCTGTAAGAGTGGACAAAACAACTCTTATAACTAGGGAAGTCCTTTCATCCCTTAAAAAGTCCCATACAAGCTTATATTCTTTTGCAGGTTACATGATCCTAGTGACTAATTACTTCTAAGTGCAGATTTAATACGATGTGTCCTTTTTCCGTTCATCAAGCCTCTTTCCAAATACTTACAGAATATATGTGATGACACCCAATGACCACATGTCACATGATTTGTCATATTTCTCAGGACCAAGGACTTCTGGGGCTGAAGAAGATTAAAAAACAGATATTAACAGAGTACCAGATATCTCCTTTCTTCTCCATCACCTTATAAGTAGCAGCACACTTCAACAACAAATATTGGAGGCATTAAAAATTGCAACTCACTGCAGTAACTGGGTAGTATTTTCTATTGACAAGTTCCTAAATACATCTAATATAGCTTTAAAAAGGAGGAATGGAGCTGGCAAAACGCCCTACTCTTCACCTTAGTGTCTCTCTGCTCAAGAGAGTACTAAGATTACAGAAAAGCAGAAGGAGCTATAGCTAAATGTGTACAGGGAGACACTGCACTGAACAGGCAGGAGCATATGTTCCAGAAATCAGAACAGAAAGGACCTACTTGAGTTGTGATAAAATTTTGATCGGTACCTGGGTAGAGTGTGTTTAGCTCCAGCAACTACAGAGCAATGTCATTTTCTTTGGCCTCCAGAGCATTACATTTTTTCACTAAGTAACAAAATTATAGAGAGATACATTTAGAGGGCATTTTTTTTTTTCCCCTGGGGCAGGTGAACTGGCAGGGAGCTTGATTTTGTAAGGAAAATGATTCTCTAAACATATGAGCAATCATGCGGGTTTATAAAAAGGTGTTGAGAAGGGAAATGTCAGCCTGTTTGTATACAAATCTAAGGGCATAAAAACATATATGCGTAAATTCCTTAACATTTTATCAGTAATTCCAGCTAAAAAATATAGAAGAAAGCATCAGAAAAAAAAAATTGCTATTGTAATTCTCTGCTAACAATGAGTAACAGTATCTTTCAATACAAAAAACTATAAAAACTTACATGGTAGAAGAACTAATTCTTCCAAAAAATCAAGCCCTTTTTCCTCCAAAGAAATTCCACGCGCAGACTGCCTCAGTCATACCATATGATGAATGACTATTAACTTAAAGACCAAAAGGGACATACTCTAAAATGAGTGCATAAAGGACAGTCTACTGTGGCATTCATTACACAGTGCTCTGTCTTTGGACAAAATGCAGGCTAAAATTCAGTTGTGATTAAGTGTTTTATTACTTAATTCTTCCATTTGCCAGCTTTAAGAAGCTTTACAGCTGAGGCAATACTCTCCCTGTTCTCTTTTATTGCATTAGTTAAGCTAAGGGAAGTTTTGCGAGGAAACACCCAAATAATCATGAAGCTGAGTTCAAATTATGGCTTTTATCGCATCATTCAGAGGAAACATCAGGATTACTTCAAGTGTAATCAGAAGCAACATGTTCTCTCTTCTTGATCCTCATTTGCATCCCCTGTTAAGGCTGTTTCCTCTGCAACCAAGGAAGAAAGCAGGAGCACTGAAATGTACTGGAACCAGACTAGGTTTGGGTTGGATGCCAGTTTAAATTCTGCAGGCTACCTCTTTGCATTACCTCCACAGTAGAAGATTTCCCATCCATTCCTACAGTCCACAGGCCCACTATAAGGGGAGGGATGACAGACTGAAACACAGAAGAAATGCATCTTGGATAACTTACCCACATAATAAGGAGTGTAACAGGGGGTCTGCAGCGCATTTTGTACAGTGGTTTCTTTGGCAAAGCCGAAGTCTGTGAGTTTGAGTACAGCATCCTTCTCTTTAGATGTGTAAAGCAAGTTTTCAGGCTGAAAGGCCACCAAGAGAAAGGATAAACTGGACAATGAAGAGATGTCTCTAATGAGCTGAAAGGTCAAACCATTCCCGCTTGCCTGGATCACCACCAACATCTGGGTCTTCTTACTTCTCTCACCCCCCCCACCATACGATGCAGAAAGTTCCCTCCCAACATGTAGCATTTTTGCCCAGACTAAGGATCAACATCCTTCTCAACATGGTATTTAGGAGAGCAAATCACAAGGCTCTCATCAGGTCCAACGGGCATCAAGTCTGGCTTCTTGAACCTCTCTCTAGTTCACTGCACTTACTAGGATTGTTCTGTCTGATCAACACCAGTTGATCTGACAGCATTCTGTACCGCACTCAAGTAGCTGAGGTGGAAGACATGAGAAGTCATCAGCCAAACTCTCTGTGAGCAACTGACATAACTCCATCAGAATTAACTGATGCAGACACAGTCTCCTCCCTGCTCCCCCTCCTCCTCTGTCTCCTGGAACCTCAGTTAATTCCACTCTTGCTCCACACTCCATAAAGGCTCTCCAAAACCAGAAGTGGCACAGAGGGAAGTACAAGCTCTCATGCACAAGAACAGGGACAACAGCACATCTCCAGAATCTGCAATTGTTTGAACTTGTTTCCAGTTTCCCAGTCATAAGGAAGCTACATCCTCTCTGATGCTAGTGTTTAGGGACATATAGAAGAAGGGCGGGCTTGAAAGAAAACAGGATTTAGGATCTATTAAGCAATTTGAACCGTTTCTATGTTAATTCACTGAGTGTGTGTAGGTGGTGTTTGGGGCTAAGTGCTTCAGTTTCTGTGCTGGTGATAGGCAATGGCACATAGCTCCAGAAAAGTGAATAGATTTTTAGTCTCTGAACTGTTAAGTCATTCTCCAGTTCCTACCTAAAGAACCCTCAAAACACACCCCTCAGTGATAGCAAGCAATGGCAGTTCTCCCTCCAGCTAAACACACAGAAGCACCTGTAGAAAATTAACAAACTCAGAACTGCAGAATCAATCAGATGCCTCAGTCTATCATTATGTGACCTGCTCTCCAGCACATTCCATCACACTGCTGTATCACTGCGCTAGAAATGCCTTGGTGCAGCTATCTTGTCTTCGCTTATGCTGCGTGCTTTACAGAATGAAAACAAAATACAATACTACAAACCCTGTCAAATCTCTACAACAAGATTTGGGTACAAGCTTTAGCTAATAAAACATACTGTTCCACATGGTAGTAACTGAGATTTTCCCAAATATTTACATATACTATTAAAGTGGGTTGGATGCATGGAATTGGTATTATTCCTCCCATATATGCAGTTTCTCCTGTTTCTGAAGGGGGGTTTGGTGTTTGTTTGGCTTTTTTGTTTGCTTGTTTTGTTTTTTTGTGTGTTGTTTTTTTTTTTTTTTTTTAGGCAAGTATGATTCCAAAACCAACTAATAAAGACTGTACATAGAGGTATAGCATCTAGTGTAAGTTCACTTCAGGCAGTGTTATTTTTTTGTTAATTAACTGGATTGCAAGTTGGTAGTACCTCTTTAACTAACCATCTGACTACTACCAGATTCTTCTGCATTCTGTACACAACTGGAAGGCATTAGCACACATGAATACTCTGACCTTTGACTAGTTGCAAACTAGTTGTGAACAGATCCCTTCTCACACTGGCAGAGGAATAGAAACACTTCGACCATCTGATTGTACTCCTAGTTCTATTTCAACCACCACTGCCCATTTATTTTCTGCCTTAGGCTCTTTTCTCCCTGACCACACACCTTCAGGCCTCACCTTGACGTCTCTATGGGCAATGTTCATTGAATGCAGATACTGGATGGCTGTTCCGATGTCTCTCATTATTTCAGAGGCCTCTATAAATACAATTTTAGAGAAAGGTCACATTAACATTCCCACTGTAATTCAGGGACATGCTTGGGAATGCTTATGACTTACAAACAGCTTGCTGGAATATAGGGCTAGCGTCAAGACTAGAAAACCTAAAATTAGCCCTAACAGCTGTGTTTTGGTTTTGCAGGCAACCATACCCCCCAATTCCCCGGCTGCTCAGCCCTCCTCCTGAGCAGGCACTGCAGCTGAACAGTTGAGACTCCTGCTTCTTATAAGCTTGTAAATTGATGCTTTAATTTGCTCACCAGAAAAGCAGCAAGAGCAGAGCAGGTACACAAGCAACATGCAAGACTGGAGAAAGGAGCCCCAACCAGGACATATCTCTGATTGTCCAGGACACGTCCTTTGTTGTCCAAGACAGAAGTTTAACTTTCAGCTTCTAGTTCAGGGGTAATATGAGGATCTAACAGATTTTCTAAAAATAGAGCAACATAACAATATAGTAATTTTAGGATAGGTCACATCTTCATTCCTCACTGTCTTCAGAAGTTTTTCCTCAGGAGAAACAAAATCAACAGTTCTATTTTGCAAAGCCCAAACTGCCACCTTTGAAATAGTATGTTTCTAAAATTTAACATAACCCCAGTGGGAAATTCTAGTGATGGTGAGCTGCCTTGCAACAGCAGTACTCTTGAAGCCTGGAAGAGTTCAGTTACACAGGGAGAGGTTTCAGAGCAGGGAGGAGTGACATTCCCATTGTACCAAATGAGCATTATATTACATCTCCACTGACAGGGAAACGGAATTAGCAACTTCAGCCTGATCCTCTGTTTTCTGCATAGGTAGAAACCTCAGCTGCAGCAGTGAGAAAGTAGAAATTATTGTAGTGTAACCTGGAATCCTTTTTCGTGTGGCTTGAGACTGAAATTACACAATCTCAAGCAAGGACAATCAGAAGGCAGAAACACTCATCTTCAGGGAAAACCTTGCACAACCTCCTCCTTCCTGGCCCAGGCCAAAAACCCTGGCTCCTAATGGGAAGCCGTGGCTGATATATAAACAGCCAGTGAACCTGGGGAATCCAGTGGAACAGGACTCATTTATCTCAGGAAAGAATAAAGGTGTTTTTTTTGTTTAACACTCCCAGATGATTTCTGAGTAAGTATTTAGAATGTTATACACTGGTATTTAATGTAGAAAAATCATGGTTTTAGCAGAGTGGAGTCACTAATGATCACAGAACCAGCTTTTCCCCCCGGAATCTTGTATTTTAGAGAGGAACAAATAAAGTTCCTGAAAATGCTTGTTTTCCCTACGTGAGTCTTTCATTCCACTTAAAGGATTCATCCCAGGCTAGGAAACAAAGGATCACAGAATCAAAAAAAGCCTGGCCTCTATACCAGACTTGCAAACCATTCACAGTAATTTACAAGCTCAGGTGTGAGTTTTTCTTCTAATTGTTTTGTCACAGTGCTAGTTACAAACACTAACATTTTTGCTCTTGAGAAGAAACAAGCTCTTGTCTGTTGTGAACGAGCAAGGAGAACCAGAGTCAAGCACACCCGTGGTATTCTGCAAATAATAAATAGCAAAGACAATAAAAATGGCAAGACTATTCTATCGCAAGCTGTCACTGACTCATAGTAGCTCTTTAAACTTGCACATAGTCCCTATTATAGATGAGCAGGCTTGTTTACAGTGTGGCTAATAACACTTCCCTTCAAGTAGTACTTTAAAACCCTCGAATAAGAGATGTTTCATCAAATGTGATTTGCTCGTTATATTCATCACCTAACAGTATAGCTGTGTACAGTGATGCTGCTTGAGGGACAGCCAGAAGAGAAATCACAGTAGGAGCTGCGTTGATCATGTTAGAGGTGGACTGGCAGGAGACCAGGGACTAGAGTAACAGAGGCTGCGGTGGTTCAGAAATGAAGAAGCTGAGCAGATTTGTATGAAGAATTTTCCTCTAAACCTTCCACTTTGTGCCTGAACTTGGCCAATTGTGGTAATTCCTGATTTTCAGGAACTTTTAAAAATAACTGTTTAATATGCAGTTGGATAGAAAACTAAAAAGAAAAAGAAATTAAAAATTACAAACAAAAATCATATCAAAGAAAAATTCCTGTAAGGGAACTAAGCAAGGGGACAGAGAAAGGGAGAAGCAATCTTTCACAAACTTTAAAATTAAACTTGTGATTTTTCACCTCTCTCAGTGAAAGCTTGATCTCCTCTCTCCTGGATCCTGCTAAACAGCTCTCCTCCCTCCATGCTGAAACAAAGAACACAAAAAAACCCCACACCTTACATGAGCAGAAAAGATCAAATTAACACCTGACTGTGCATCAATATAATCGCACAAAACCATGGCAGGAACAGATTAGAAGATATTACAGGCCTCCTATGCCAATGCTTCCTAAACATCACACTCATTTGAATCAATGCACAAAGCCATTCTGATACGGAATAAACAGAAAACAAAACAAGACCAAGAAGTTCTGATGCTTTCAGTTTAATGTACCCTGTCACAAGGAACATGACACACACAGCTGGGAAGTCAGATACACTGGCACTAGGAGGCTGACAGTAATCTTCTTTTATGTAAGGGTTGGAGATGAAGAAAAAAGAAAGAAGGAAGCAAAAATACTGAAAAGAATTATTAATTTGTCCCCAGTGAAGACAACAATAACTGTGGTATTACAGGTTAAGGAGAGAATAGGAAAAGTTAGAGTCAAAATAGTAGCAAAAAGGATCATGTCAGATCATAAAATTTACATCTCAAGTTGGAAGCCAATCACAATCAAAGTGCATCATATTTGTAGAGATGTATCTTTCAAGATTGTATTAATCAGTCAATGGTTTAACGAGGACAATTGTCATGGAGTACAAGGAAAACTTATTTTCTGGTTAAGGTTCCTCATTCTTCCATCATACAAGATGGCTGGAGCAGCTATACATTTCCCTGCCAATTCCATAAAGACAACAAAAGGTTTGCTGTGCAACTAAAATCGTGCTGCTGAGAAAGCTCACCTAACTCTCATCTAACTCAACACATTCTCCCACTCTATCCACCCCCTCAAAGAGCAGTGCTTGGTGGGGGGCTGCTGCTGGTCCATACCATTCCATGACAATGAGGAGGCATCTCTTTCCATGATGTATATTCTCATAAACATCCAGGACATGGACAATGTGGGGACACCCTGATGCTCGCCAATGATATTCTACTTCCTGACGGGCTTTTGGGTTGTCATACAGGAGCTGTAAAGAAACAGGAGAGAGCAATGTCAGTGAGCCAGCATCATTCTGCTTTAAATTGGCACCTACATGCATTTGAGCTCAAAGATGATGGCAAAGGCTACTCTTAGCACTTTCTCCAGCCAAAGGATGCCAATCCATCGCAAGACTTTCACCGTCTCTGGGCTGTCCAACTTCCTAGATTGAAGAATACAGAAACAGCTGGTTCCTTGGAACTGGAAGGACCTTGAGTGGCAGTGAGGAGAGATTTTGAATCTGAGATGGAGACAGACCTATTTCACCCACCTCCGGATGGGAAACAGCAATTTTTTTCCTACTTGTTTACAGTACTTGCAAACAGAGGAGAATCCCTCTGCTAAGGACAATAACCCTCCCACCTGCCCCCCAGCTGCTGGGAGAAGAGACTTTTAGGTGCAATTAAAAAGTTAAAGTTCAGTGAGATTTAAAACAATAAAGGACTTTCACACTGACCCTGAATGTGCTTCTTAAACACTACACAAACTTCTGACCCCATCAGGGTCAGAAAGGAACCTTTGACTATCTAGATGCTTGAACTTCTTTCTCTGTCACATGCAAGGCCAGTTTGTTTTAGAGGTGCTAATCTCGAGAAGGAAGGTAAGAGCTCATCTTTCCCGATCCTGCAACCTCGTACACAAGAAATGTGTCCCTTCCCATTTGAAGAACTGCTCTGTATCAGACTCTGCAACTGAGCTTTTGTGCAACAGGGGCACATTGCTGAATCATGCCTTTTCTTCTCTGCCTCATCTCTCTAGACACCACAAACACTTTGTGACAGAGACTGTCTCTTTACTGCACATTTATACAGTTCCTACACAATACGGCTGTGATCTGAATTTGATACTTTATGCCCTGTAGTAATATTCATTGTAATGATGGAGCAGCAACAAAACGGATGCTATATAAAGCATCGTCAAATGCATTGAAACAGAATAAAAAACAAGCAAAGAGCAACCACCTCTGATCTATTCGCCTTAGAAAAGGACTACAACAACTGTGGGGGAACTGTTTTCAAACAGGCAAACAAAAACTACCATTGCTGCCCTATTAGGCCTTAGCCTGAAGCTCTTCTCACTCATGTTTGCTATCAGATCCCAGTCAAAACACAACTGCATGATAATTACTGAAAACAAGTATTAACATGTAACCTGTCATTAGGGACCTATGAATCAGCTCAGGAAAATGAGATTGCTTTTCCATCCAATTGCCAAGCTAAGGCACAAATGGTGTCACAGGCACCTCTCAATATAGGGAAACGCATGATTTAAAGGTCACAGGAAGGAAGTTGCAAATTCTGGTTTCTTTATTGACTCCAATACAGACAATTTGCATCACTGGAAAAAAAAGCTTACACTTCTTTGCTGCTTCAACATCCCTTTCAGCAAAGCAGACACAATAACATGGCAGGAAAGGCCTGTAACACTTTATGAAATGCTGGGGAAGCGCTCGGGAACCACTGGACAGAAGGTAAGAGGCTTCTCTTCTTTTCCAGGCTGGTAACGGGAAAAGGGTGACAAGTACTCCTTTGCCAAGTGCACATTTTTGTCTTTTTGTGAAGCACAGAGAGGTTGCAGGAGGGGACAAGCGGCCTCAGAAGGGCTGCTGGCTCCTTAGCTGTAATGGGCAGCGAGCCTCACCACTGTGACTGCCCTCCAGGCTCCCTCAGCTCTGCTCCAAAGGCTCCAGCGTGACACCAGATTTTCAGCGGTGCAAGGAGCTGAAGAAGCTTTCTTGCCAAGTTCAATGCCCTTGCAGCCAACCTACTTCTTCCACAGCTGTCATTCTGCACCCAGAGCACACCCTTTTGAGATCACTAACTATCCGCCTCTTCCTTCCTGCTCCAGCCTGGCTACGGCCTGATTTCCAACACAAATAACTTCCTAAAGAAAGAGATGGCTCCAATTTGGACAAAAAGCCTATTAGCGAGTCCAAGTGCAGTTGCTTTACTTCTTTCAGCCATCAGCCCATTCAGCGGCTTTTCCTTCACAGCCACTGTGTTCTAGCTCAGTAGGACTGTCTATCAGCATTTTCCCCTCTGCCCTTCTGAGTTTGGGCTGTTGCCTAGAGGTCTCTTTAAAGTTCATTAAATTACGTGTGCAACAAAGCCCAAACACCCTCAGGACTAACCAGGCCATTTAGAAAAGCATTACAGGGTTTACTGCTTGGCTATTACTGGATTAATGCCACTTCTGAGCAGGACACTTCAAAAACCTTCTCACCTATCCTGTGCTACTAATTAGACATAACCATTCTCTTTACTAACGTTAACTGCACTATAATCTGTGTATCTTATGCTTGCACAGTGTGCAGAGATGTTGTTTTTCATGTTTGTACCAAGTGCTTATGAAAATTGTTTCACAGAATTGAATTCTCACTCTCTGAAGAGCTTTTACAAGGCATTTTGATACACAAAGGATGCTGCAGTTTCTTTTCTCCACATCTACAAGCAAGTTTCATATACTCCTTAGTGCCAAGCTTGAATGTACTCACTTCAAGATGACACCTGGAGAAGCAGAGAAAAGGAAATGCAAAAATAAAGAGCAGACACACATAGCAAGCAACATCTGAAACATCAACCAACTGTTAACCTTTGGATTTCTCC
Source organism: Aptenodytes forsteri (assembly GCF_000699145.1). NCBI lineage: Eukaryota > Metazoa > Chordata > Aves > Sphenisciformes > Spheniscidae > Aptenodytes > Aptenodytes forsteri. The sequence continues at coordinate 834,909 of NW_008795139.1, read as the reverse complement.
TTCTGAGCCTTAAAAATAAATTAAATCTTTTCCTTATGTCTAAAACTGGAAGTCATAACTATACCTTTTAAGACATCTTAGAGACGCAGACACCTGTAAAATGAAAGCCAGGCAGGGTTGAAAGGTGACTATTTAGAAACAGACTGAAATTCTAGCCGTATGGTTAAATTTAACAAACTTGCAAAAAACATAAATGGACATTCTGCCATCTTCCTGAGCCTGGAGAGAGACTGTGCTTCTATTGCTGCAATAGCTTTGATAAGACTATGACCAGGTTCCCCTGACATTCTACAAAAGTGCAGAGGTAGTTGTGAACAAACCCAGAGTTTCAGGTTAAGTTTTCCAGCACTGCTGGTTCATGCTGGTTTGAGGAAAGAGCCGCTTTGTCAAACTGTATCAGCTCAAGGAGCCCCCAGTCATCCCCCTAGAGTTCCCACACAGTTCAGCTGAGTCACAGCTTGTCATGATGGGCTGTGGGCAGGATCATGAACCAACCTAACCTCAAAACAAGACAAACCTAAGAAACATGCCCCATCTCCCCATTTTTCTTGAAGCCAGATCAGTGATCCAATGTACAATGCACAGCCGCCTTTGCATAACAGCAAGGGGATGCCCATGCATGCGGTCAGGCACCACAGTTTGGAACAAGAGCTGCACAGTAGAAAACTGTATTTTTGCTGGAGCTCAGCATTACCAAACCGCTGCCTAAAAGAAGCAGATGAAGCAAGTATTAGCAGTTATTCACAGAAGATCACCAAAAACAGAGGTGATGGAAGGCAAGAAAGTACAAGAGCTGTAGAGCCCTCACCCCTAGTGATTCACACAACTCTTCTCGATACCTGAAAAAGCTGGAGAGGGAAGGGAGCTGTGCCAGGGGGTGTGCTCTGCCTGTTTCAGAGAAACAGCAGGGCAGATGCCAGCACACACTCCAGGATGCCCTGCTAATTCAGGGTCTGGCGGTGGAGGGAGGCCTGAACTCTAAATTCTGGGGTAATGGCCTAACTCAGGTTAGCAAGCTCCTGCAAAACAAAACAGACTCTAAACTGCAGCTTGGAAGGCCAGCTTTGTGAAGTTTCTTCCTGTGCAGAATTTCTTGATAGAAAAAAAATGGAGACTAAAAAGTGACACAGTATCTTCTAATTGCTTTTCTATCGATTCAGTGTTTTGTAAGCAAGGGAGGATAGCAGGAACCCTCATACCTTAATGGTCTGATCTATACAGGAAATAGCCTTCTAAGGACTCCAGGGAGTGGCAAGTATTTTCTGGACTCTGAAATTGTAACAGAGAGAGAAAATATTCATGTGCACAGGTATGAAACAGGCTGAGGACAGGAAGCAATGACTTCTTTGTGACTTTCTCTTTAGTGCGCACTAGCAGATTACACAGATTACTATTACACCTGCTATCTGTTCCCTACATAGGGGATTAAGACCCCCACATACGCTTTTTTATTTATTTTAAACTTCAGCAATTCCTCCTAGTTCCAAACAGTTGTGGTGCTTGGATTAGACCTGTTACAGGCTCAGTTCTCATCTACTGCACGTGCCACATTAAAGCAGCATCTGACACTGCAAGCATCTTTTATTTACTTGCACCAATTCCAGAATCTGAACTCTCCTTCAGTAGACAACCAGTTTTTGTAATCTCTATGCTCTTTTCCTCACAGAAAGGCTTCCCATTATTAAAACAGAAATGGGACCAGCAGAAACTTTCAGTCCCAGGGGTCCTCAACATGTAATACTGATATATAGGCACTTATGTATAGCTTTGTTTATTTTTCTAGCTGGGGAAAAAAAAGTCTCTGCTCAGGCATAAGTGGGTAAATGTCTAGCTTCTTTTGCTTTCTTTGCTCTTTGCATGTAGCTGTTACAAAAATGCTGAATCCTACAAATAAGCCTTGGAATCTAAATTCATGCTGATGCACAGAAACTAACACCATTTGCTGCAGAGCAGCTCTTCCAGTCATTCGTTATTCAAGAGGGGTTGATGGCAAAAGGAGGCTTGGATAATGTTTCTTTCATCTCTTCCCTCCCCTATGCTACAAAAAGAAGAGGGGGGGGGGAAGAAAAAAAGAGCTATCACTATGGCTTTGGACACTTTGTCTTTTATTACATCCTGATTATTTGCACTACATCTATTAATTCAATGTTAACAAGCTTTATCTGTTTCCAGATCTCTTCATAAGGGATAAAGCCATCCTTTGTGTTAGAATGCTAAAGGAATTGAAATTATCGAGGTTTTCTCCTTCACGCATCAGCATTGCCAGTCAGTCAAGCTGCAGCAAGAAGCATGTGTCTTTTTGCAATGGCAGCCCAGCAAGCAGGGAAATCCACAAATGCAAATCTCAAAGAAAGCATTGAATTTTTTTTCTCAAAATAAAAAATAGGACACATTTCTGCTCAAATTATTTAGTACTGAAGCATCAGTCTATAGACAAGGGATAAAACCAGGGTAGGCACAGGTGGGTCGTCACTAAATCTTTCACTTCTCTGCTTTTATCTCAAATCCAGCTTAGGCTATTAGAAATTAAATCTGCTTGGAGGCTTCATTGAAACAAACTGTCATCCCGATTCCTGCAGAGCATTCCAAGCTGCTGCCGCAGTTGGCATTAACTGGCATCTCCATCAGTGCTCAGGTAGACAGCCAGTCCCAGAGGTGGGCTTTTCCAAGTTAATAAAGCACAGTCAAGTAGCACGATTTTCCAGCACTCCTGCCTGTGGTATCTAATCCTTTCACTCAACCTACTGAGTATCAGGGTTTTACTGTCCGCACTGAGGGACTCTTCCCTCCAGTCTTCCAGTCTCTGCTCTGCTTATCTTTTGAAATGGCAAACGCTACAACAGATCTTTGGTATCTTGCCAGCATAAGTGAGAATGAAGAGGACTCAGAGAGGACTGCTTGCATGTGGTGTCAGAGTCACACTCTGAAACCAATTTCCTGCTGACACGCAAAGCTTCAAATTTCTTAAGCACGCATTTTAAGGGGAAAACAGGAGGAAAGAATAGAATGGACAAACTTAAAAAGAACAGGTTAACAGAGAGATGTGCTCTTTTGTAAGAGTTTGCGCACTGGACATACAGCAAATCCGCTGAAGAATTCAGCTCTCCAAGCACTCCTGCTTCTCCATCCCCAGAGAGCACACACCACAAATACTATTTTGCTCCAAGCCTCTCTCCTGCAGTGAATCAACTAGGTCTCTCAAAAATAACTTTGGTGTGGTTCTGAATTTTATTTATTGTAGCAGTATGCAAATCACCACCAGGCACTGAATATGATTCTACAAACTGGAGTAAATAAATAAGACATACCACTACTAATTCTCTAATTACACATGCACCTAGCCATTCACTCTGCAAAGGTCAACTGTCTTTGTTCATAAATGTTAGTGGAGATCTGGCAAATACAACTGAAATGGCAAAGCAGTGGGCCAGTTTCACATCTTAAAAGGTATCCCCTTGCACACGTGACGTTAGCATAAAAGGCAGGCACAAAAACAAGCAAAAATGCCCATGAAGAAAAGCTACTGTCCTGATAAATACTCTGATAATATTACATGAATCTATTTGAACTGCAGTGCCAAAAGTACGCAACTGTATATTCAGTACTATGGGGTATATATAGATTTAAATAAAAAACATGCTATGCATTTTGCTACATCCATAAGACTACTTTGTATTTTAATACTGCGCTTGCTCTGCTGTGTGGATGGAAAAATAATTCTTACTGGCACCTTAACATTCCTGTTATACTCAGTTGTGACAGGCTACAAACCAGCTACATGCAGCTTCTATTTTATTCAAAATACTGCAACTGTATTTTAAGAGAAAAATAAATTGCCAACAGCTACTAACATGCTGTTACCAGACAAGAACATCCTCAAATGCTTGTTTATACAAGAAGGCCTAGAGATTATCTCCTCTCTCTGCCTTCTCCTTATGACAACTTCTACCACAAAACACTGCCGTTTAGCCAGCACTGACAACTGCATTCAATATCTGCAGTCAATATTCAGCATCTGGGGAGACCTGCTGCAAAGCCTTTCTGAAACCCAGACACACTACAAAACATCCTTTCTTTCCTCGATTCTTTAATATGCATATTATGACCATCTGAGATGAAACAAAATTGGTAAGTGCTCTGGAGGTCTGTCCACCCTTCGTTTTAAAACCTCCCTTTCTCCGGGGATAGGTGGAAATGCAGGACGAATAGGCAAGCCACAGGATTTGTGTTCACATTCTTTTGATGTCTGATCTTTGGTCTGTAGGACCTTGATATGGCTTTCCTCCGTGCTGAGATGCTCTTCACCACCAAAACCATTGCCTCCTTCCTTGCAGCAGGATTTTGACTGTAGTGCCCGCACACACACAGCACAGGACACCCAGCAGTTGCAGCACCTAAAACGCAGGATGTTCAGCCTGATGTGCCAACATTGCTCTCCCTATAGTGTACTCAGGTTATCAGCATAATGCCAAATTTTCCAAAATCTTGTATGGCATAAATACCTACAATAAACTGGGATTGTGATTAAAATAAAATAATCTGTAGCCCTACCACTATTTTTACTCTTCCTAAATTTCTGAGTTGAGGAAAAGGAAATCTAAACTCCCAGCTGAAAATTACTTTATAGTTTCACTCTAGTGCCTGATATGAGGTTTGCTTTTGAAAGGGAAAAGAAAAAAAAGAGGGAAAAAACCCTTAACAAAAACTTCCCTCCTGCCAGCTATGAGTTCATAAATTCTGATAACAAGGATTCAGGTGACTTGGCTTCAGTAATTCATGTATCTATCTCAGTCCTTGGCTGGTCAAAAAATAATAGGGCTTGCTTGTGAAACTTTGCCGTTTAAGAAAATTCCAGCAGTACAAAATGCCGTGGCACCTCCTCAGATCATGAGGCTCAAACTTTCCCTCTGCTTTGACTTTAGCTACTCATAGAACACTAAAACAAATTCACGACTATAATCTTGATCTTCTAGGTCTCTAACACCTTTATATGCTTGAATCAAGGCATCTAAAAGACCACTTAAAACTTTGAGACATACACTATGGCCAACAGTTTTGCTACCCTGTCATAGTGAAATTTCCTACAATGAGGATACATCTTGCCTGTACAGGAGTCAGACCTGTCTTAGGGGCCAATCTGAGACTGAGACACAGATTTCCACAAGAACTACAGCCATCACAAAAAACCTCTTCCATTTGTTTTTTTAAGTGCCAGTTGTATTTTCTTACCTTTGCCTTTCTCCTGTGCAATGACTGTAATGCAGCAATACCTCCAAAAAACATACTAGCGCTTTTCATGGTCATGAAATGGGATGGAATGTGTGTCTGCCAGGACGTGACCCTCTCACATGCTTCCCAATATTGACAGCCACAGTTGCTAAATTCCATTTTAACCACCCCTAACGCCCCCTCTCAATAATATGACATTTTTGTTATATATATATATATATATATATAGTCTTACACTTTTGAATTTCTTTAAAAAAAAAAACACACGAAAACCCCCAACAACATACCTAGTTACTCTAGTAGTAATAGTCATTGCACTCTACACACATTTTCCACATGAAGAAATGGAAAGAGCAAACATCACAGATGTTTTTCAGCGTGCTTAATGCTCATTTCAGTGCTAAATGCCATGAAACCCACCTGTATAGCTGTGTGGGACAGCAGGACAATGATACCAAGATTAGTGAGGCATGGCACACCTTTGTTGGAACAGGATGTGGCAGAAGGCACAGACCAGAAAAAAGTAGTGAGAAGATCTAAGTCTGATGTTCTCTTTCCTAGTCTTCATGCTAATAAGCAGTATCAAAATTAACACAGAAGTGATAATACTGAACAAGGTAGAAGCACAAATTAGCAACATGTTTAATCTCATTAACCACAGATAACAGTAGCTCCAAGAAAAACCCGTGCTGCCCCCCAGCTTTTCTCTCTATTTCTTGCATGTGTGACTACAGTCATGAAGATTAAATCACTCAAGAACTCCCAAGAAGGATTTGGCATCCTTCCCCAATACACAGAGGCTCTTCAGGGTGCATGCTGGATTTCATACGGCAGGCACTTCCCACGCATCTGTCTTTTCACTCTGCTCTGCACTCCAGCCCCACTTTTCAACAGTTAATACCTTAATGAGCTTCCCCCAGCAACTGCAGCTATATTGTCCTCTACGGCCCCACCATTTGGTAGCAGAATTCAGAATTAAGATAGTGTCCTCTCATACCACTGCCCACACGCCTAAACCCCCTTTTAGCTGACTTCCCCTTCCCTTCCACATGAATTTAAGATTGCCATCCATACATGCAAAGTTTGGCAATATGCCACCCCAGGCCAGTTCTCTCTCATATATTGCTGTTTTTCCTCTTCTTTCACATTTCCTTTCTCTACACCTACATTTGTGCTTTCTGTCACATAACCTATGAGGCCAAGCAGTCTCTCTCTCTTCTGTTGCACCATCTATCTCAAGTATTACTAAATCATCCAAACACAAGAACCCAGAAATAAACAAAGGAGTCTCAAATCTTCATTCTCCTATTCCACAGGGCTCATCTACTTCTTTTAAGCATTACCTGAAGGGGAGACTTGCTAAATCCCAGACGTACGTGGCACTGACAGCAACTGTGCCTCATGTCCCTCACAGAAGAGAGGCTGAGATTTCACCCAGTTCTTGGGAATCTAACTGGAGTGACTCTGGCCAACATAACATCAAATACTCACTCCTGAAAGCTGTCACCTGTGGGAACTTGACTTGTCTTCAAAAATAAAACACAGCCCTAAAATCTTCAACAAGGACATCTGTAAGATTTCTCTAGAGCTTCAAATCACTGCTATGTTTTCACACTCACGTTTGTGCAAGCTCTGCTGTTGGCATTTTCAAGCAAAGATCTGTATCTATTTCTAAGTCACAACTCTGTAGATAGCTCAGTGGTTGATGGTTTAAAGGTCCATCAGGCATGAAGATCCCTGGAACTGCTTATTGTGTACAGCAAAGATATGACAGAGAATGGTGTGACTATGAACGGAAACAAAACCATGCAGCATTCAGCAGAGGCTAGAAATGCAAAGGAAGCCATTAAGAGAAAGAGGAAAGTAAATTGCTCTCCCAAGACTTCTTGTGCTTATTTTGTCTGAATATATATTCTAAAGCCAAGTAAACTATTACATAGGAAAGGAAAGAAAAGAAATAAACTGGGGGAAGGGGGAATTCAACAGATGGAGTCAACATAAGCAAGTGACAGTGCAGTAAAACTGTTATTTATGTTGCAATTCCCATTGATTAATTTTGCTCTGTGCACTAGCTTAGCCACCCAGGGTTACAGTTCTGCTTCACCAGAACGGCATCAGAATCCAGCAATCAAAAACATTACTTTTCTCCCGAGCCCCAGAGCACACTCCTAGAGCAGCTAATGCATTACAGCACTCACTACTTGATTAAGTGCTCTTTAATATCCAGAACACTGGAAAACACACACTTTCTAGAACACAACTGGGAGCTGCCAGTTCATACACAGCCTAACAGTCCTTCCCAGTTCCTTTCAGAAACCTTCAAGAAACACCATGCAAGCTGCCTTTAAGGAAGATCCCCTCATCACATAAATGCCCCATCCTTCTAATCTAAAACCATCCTGAGCCACAGCTCCCCTTCTTCATCCAAACCTCTTCAGTTATTTGCCCAGCCCATCCAGACTCCCACCCTGCCTGGTCGAGCACCAAACCTCTGGAGGCTCTCCTTCAACAGCCGAGAACTTCTGCTAGCCCCTGACAAGTCATTGTTCCCAGCTACTCTGTGCAACCAGACCTTATTTCCCCTAAGCTCCAGAGGGTATGGAACATCCTTCCATTTTGCTGCCCACTTGATTTCAGTTTTTAGCCACCTAGCCTCCCTCTAAAGATTTTCCCTATACCAGGGAAAATATGCTGTGGAGTGAGAGGTGGGAGCAGAGGGCTCCCTCCCCAACATCCATGTTTCATTACTTTGACAGATGTTAGAAAGAACTGCTTCACATTCCCTGCAACCAGATGACAGAAAGCAGTCAGACACCACAAAGGTAGAACAGAGCAGCTTAAATGGAAGGGTGGTTTTTTTTTGCCAAAATCAAGAGCATTTCCTTCATATTCCTGAATAGATTTCCTCTCCGCTTCTGCGTTGTGTTGTGTTGGCTGCCTCATGACTACACATGCAAAAGGAAGAGGAGGAGGATCCCAAGAATATTTGGAAGTCTAATGTTTTGATGTCTCAGCTAAAGCGGCACCATGCTGAGGACTGCACAGGGGTCAGAAAAATAAGATGTATCAAAAGCACTGCTGAACAAAAATCATTCCAGAAATTTCAATCCTCTTCATCTTTCCAAGCTGAAATATATACATCCATTTCCCTCTTGTAAGATGCTGTCCTTTCCCCCCCTCTCCCTGCAGCAGTATCTGCTTGTGGTACACTGCAACGTTGGCTCATTTCCACAAGTCAGTGTGCCTGAAGGAGAAGTCTCGGCTTGAGGAAGGGGGAGGAGGGAGTGAGAAAGCTGGGGCAATGGAGAAAAGGGACTCGAAGATCTTTCTGGCCTAAAGTCACCTGCCCAATTCCAACTAACATCAGTAGTGTGGAAGCAGCTGCCCCACGAAAGTGTTAATGACTTCTGAGGTGATGATTTCACAGAAGCAATGTGCCATCCAGTATCATTCTCCTAGATGTAACACATCAGGGAATCAGGAAAACATAACCCACACTAAAGCCATGTTAACAGAGAAACAGATTGTCTGAGCTGTGCAGCTCAGTAAGTCTCTCTGGTCTCTCAACAGAGCTGATTCAACACTTCACAGCAGGCAGTGGCAAGGGGAGAAGGCACTCAGCCATGATGCTCTTCCCATCAGTCGGGAAGACAGATTCCCAAGTGGAGACAGGAAGGGTAAGGGAAATTTGCAGATTTTGAACATCATGCAGCACTCCGTAAGACCTGGATGATACCTGCTTAATATGCAGGATTTTGTCCAAGACCTGTCAGGTGGTGGTAATTTCAACTTTCATGGGTTAATCCATCTCCTATCACCAAAAATGCTTGTGTATTTATTTGTATATGGCCACATAACACTTTTCCAAGCAGTGGCCCCTTTGAAAACCTTTAGAAACCATCTCTTGGTTGTCTTCACCATTTGATAATCATGTGTCAAGGAGGGGGTTATCTGTCCAAATTCACAGGCACACTTGTGACCCTCCTACCCCCCATTAGTTACTAATGGAAGTTTTAAGGGCTGCTCACAACCAGCAAGAGACCAGCTCTGAAGAGCACCCCAGCATCCCTACCACCGCAAGCTTCCTGACTCTCATTGCTCTGTTTTGGGTGAGGGAGGAGAATCCCTGAAGGTCCGGTGAAAGAACATCAAGACAGTGATATATCGTTCTCATCATACAACAAGCTCAACCAGGTCAAATGTGATCACTTTCAAAACAATTCTTAATACTAAATGATGATACCAACTATTGCAGAATCTGGAGACATTTTTCAAACCTTAATGCGTTAAACCTTAAAGCTCCTGAAGTCTCGGTTTCTTCTTAGCAGTTGACTGTTCTAAACTAAGAAACTGTGATATTTTGAACATGGGAGGTGCTCTGCCAGAATTCATAATTATCCATCACTAACTGTATCTCCAACTGCAAGATCAGAACTATTTTAGTCAAAACTAAAAGTTTCCACATGAAAATATACAACAGATTGGTAGAAAAGCATTCTTAGGTCCTGGAAAGAACTGCCATTCAAAACCTCCAAGAGACCCTGCATTTACATATCAGATAACCAACAGCTGATTTGCCTATTAAGTCTGGGTGCAGAAATCCACTTTCCTTGGAAGAAGGATTTCCTTGCAGAAATCCAGATCCTCGCGCTGCCTGAATTAGATCAGGGTCTTCCAATGAGTCCTTACAGCTCTTACAGAGGACTCTTTGCTTGTCTGCAGTGTGCTATGTCTTCCAGTTTGCACTACCGAAACACAAGTTAGCAAAGTAGGGACATAGCCCTGAATTTCTCAGATCCCAGCTGAGTGGGAACCACTGTCTATTTTGGGTTGGGTATGGCTATTCTCATTTCTTATGAGGAGTTTTTAAAGTTCCTGGCTGTTTCTAAATGTGAAAAATACAAATTTTTGTATTCGATAAAGTTTTCATGCAGTCAAAATACCATTTCTTGTCCAGTTAAGGGAGGTATTTCTAAAAACAATTATCACAAAAGAAAGGAAAAGGTGAGCCTTAGCAAGAAAACCTCCTCGGGAGTACGTGCACTCATTACATGCAGCGTGAGGGGGATTCAGAAGAGAGCCCGAGAAAACAAGACAAGACCCCCTAAGACAAGTTTCATGAACGCTGGCAGAACTGGAGAGCTGCACACCAGGACTCTCACATCTGGGGGATACTGTGCAATAGCTGCACTTAGTTTCTAGAACATACACTGACATAGCAAGCACTACTGGAATAATATTATTTCATTTCCCAAAGGACTGTTACATAAATACCTATGCCTGTTTCGCTCGTTTATTCCTGTAAGCCTTAGGTGAAAAGACCACAAGACTTGAGACTTGGAATATGAAAGTGAAGCCTTTGCATAACTCTGCAACATGCTTACCAAGGCAATTTCTAACAAAGGGTGTTCCAGCCTCTGTATCAGAAAGAAAAATTCTCTTGCCTTTTGAGAAAGATGGAACAAGGCTTGACTGCAGAAACACAACTGAACTCTGGATGCTTACTCAAATGACTAAGCACATACTTCTTGTGACCCCAATTCTGGATACACCATAATAGCACCAAAAAAAAAAAAAAGGCAACCAACCTTATTGATAGATTCAGTACAGCTAAAGAGAGACCCATGCTCACCCACAAGTTACAAGTCTGATGAAACATTATAAAGCATACAGCTTCAGATTTGAATAAAGCAATTATTTAGGGAAGCTAAACTAAGCAAAAACCAATCCAAGAATATGCATCAAATGAAGTGAGCAACAGAGCTCACCATCCTCCTTTTCAGACACGCCTGGAAAGTTGAAATGGTGACATTTAGCCACAGCCCATAATCCCACCTCTTGGTCTGCCCAAAAAAGGCCTGACTGAAACTTTTAAAGCTGCACAGCCTACATGTCTTTGGAAGCTTGTAAATAAATGCTCCCCCCCTTTGAGCTCTGTTCCCCTTGACAACCCTGCAGGCCTTGGCCATGAATCCCCTCCTGTTTTGCAATAGAATCATAGAATCATTAAGGTTGGAAAAGACCTCTAAGATCATCGAGTCCAACCGTCGACCCAACACCACCATGCCCACTAAACCATGTCCCTAAGTGCCTCATCTACTCGTCTTTTAAATACCTCCAGGATGGGGACTCCACCACTTCCCTGGGCAGCCTGTTCCAATGTTTCACCACTCTTTCAGTAAAGACATTTTTCCTCACGTCCAATCTAAACCTCCCCTGGCGCAACTTGAGGCCATTTCCTCTCGTCCTATCGCTTGTTACTTGGAAGAAGAGACCAACACCCACCCCGCTACAACCTCCTTTCAGGTAGCTGTAGAGAGCGACGAGGTCTCCCCTCAGCCTCCTTTTCTCCAGGCTGAACAACCCCAGTTCCCTCAGCCGCTCCTCATCAGACTTGTTCTCCAGACCCCTCACCAGCCTCGTTGCCCTTCTCTGGACACGCTCCAGCACCTCGACGTCCTTCTTGTAGTGAGGGGCCCAAAACTGAACACAGTATTCGAGGTGCGGCCTCACCAGTGCCGAGTACAGGGGCACGATCACTTCCCTACTCCTGCTGGCCACACTATTTCTGATACAGGCCAGGATGCCATTGGCCTTCTTGGCCGCCTGGGCACACTGCTGGCTCATGTTCAGCCGGCTGTCGACCAGCACCCCCAGGTCCTTTTCCGCCAGGCAGCTTTCCAGCCCCTCTTCCCCAAGCCTGTAGCGCTGCATGGGGTTGTTGTGGCTGGAGTGCAGGACCTGGCACTTGGCCTTGTTGAACCTCATACAGTTGGCCTCGGCCCATCAATCCAGCCTGTCCAGGTCCCTCTGCAGAGCCTTCCTACACTCGAGCAGATCAACACTCCCGCCCAACTTGGTGTCGTCTGCAAACTGACTGAGGGTGCACTCGATCCCCTCATCCAGATCATTGATAAAGATATTGAACAAGACCAGCCCCAAAACTGAGCCCTGGGGAACACCGCTCGTGACTGGCCGCCAACTGGATTTAACCCCATTCACCACAACCCTCTGGGCCCGGCCGTCCAGCCAGTTTTTTACCCAGCGAAGAGTACACCTGTCTAAGCCGTGAGCCGCCAATACATGCAATACATGCAAAAGCTTTGTTCTCTCATAGATACAGCCACCCAGTTGTCTTACATACCCTGCAAAAGGTACAAAAACCAACAAATAACTGGCAGAAGCCAAAGAGGGAAAGATTTAAATCCCAGGATCCAGCAGTGCTCTCTAGCACTTCAAAGATGAACTTTAAAGGTTCCATTCTGCAAAGATACTATAAAAGATTACAGATTTATAGATTATAAATACTCCATAGTGTTGTAGATTTTTGCGATACTCCTCAGTCCAGATTTCATCTAGACCACATTTGTTAACATCATCTCCTTTGACTATGCAAACCTTCCAAAAAACATTTGTTGTTGCCTGTCCCAAAATTCAGGACACCCAGTCAATAGTCACACTCCTCCTCCTATCTTTGCTGATCTCCATGCTGTTAGCCTGTAAATATTGTTGCCATAGATTTCCTTATTATCAATAATCTATCGTGTTCAGTGTGTGTTTATTATTTATTGTACCTTTAGCTCAGACATCCTGTCTCCAAGTTTTTATTATTTGGGTAAAGTTAGCATAGAAGCTTACTGTGGTAGTCCTACCAATTTAACACATGAAAGACAGGAGACATCACATGCACAATCCCATGTCTTCCCTCCCTCTCTCCTAGCCCGTGTGGAGCCTCCTGTCTCTCCTGCAATACCTTAATATGGACCCTTTTCACTGCTCAGAACACACAGGGCTATGGGTTTAAGAACTCCAAGCGATGTTTGGATTTTTCAGATACATTAACATTCTTTTACATAGCTAAGCTGTCAAAGCCATGCCGCTAAAAATTAAAAGGGAAAACACAGCCTATATAGCTTATTTTCCCACCAGGACCATTTGCAGTGTTTGTTTCAACTGCTACACACATCTAGAAGCACCTATAAAAGAAACTGCACGGCAGTTCAAAAACCTGAAGTTCTGATCCAGTCTAGGCAAATGAGGTAACCTTTGTAAAACAAAGAAAAAGAAATGAAAGCTGAATCCTCTTCTTTGCAGATTCCTGATTCAGAAAAAAAAAAAAAAAAAAGCAAAACAGTAAAGCAGGCAAGGCCCAGGTTGCAGTTTTCACTGAAAAGGCTTCAGTGAAAGAGAGGAAGAATAGTGACGCTATACTGGAAGTGATTGTTAGTAGAAGTAAAAATAACCCTACCAGCAGTTGAATTTCTGAAAAGTGTTTATTGAAAGCTGTTGTGTGATACAGTCTTTACATGTTGCGTGGACTCCAAGTTTTCTGCAGTTCATGGCCCTGGAAAGTGCCTGTAAGATTACACCATGGATTTTTCTGACAGAATAATTTACGTACACATGTTGCCTATATGAACTGCTATGGCATAGTTAAGAGGCCATGCTCTTGCCATTAAGAGACTGGACTCAGGAATCTCAGATCCTTTTTAAGTCACAGGCTTTTTGGGGGACAAAAACTGTCTCTGGATGTCAATTTCCTCATGTTTTAATGCAACGGGGTGCTTTGGGCAGACTGTTTGAGAATCTCCAACACAGAGATGACAGAGGCTGTAATAAATCCTGATAACATAAATTCTGTGCATACAGCATAACTTGGCAATTTCATCATTCTGATGTTTCTCTAAATTGTTTTCTCTGAACCATTTAATACCCCCTCAATAAATACATAATAAAAAAAATGTTGCATATGAAAAAAGAACCATTAGTCTATCTTGTTCTTGATATCAACAGGTCTCTGTGATAATTAACAGAAACAAAATACAGATTTCATAATATGATTAAAATTGCCCTTTTAGACCTTCTAACATTAAGTGAATTCCAGGATTAAGGTGCTTGAGTAACCTGAATATTGCTCCCTTTGTATGTATGTATTAAACACAGTATTATTATACACTATTCCTCTTCAACTTCATCCTTACAACAGTCAGAGTACAACCTGAACCTGATCGGGATGCAAGTCAGGATTGCGGAGTGACAGGAACTGCTATCTGTAGCCTCTCCCACCTCCTCTTCATTTTACATAGAAACTGGAAAGTGTAATATAAGAAAGAAGGGTCTTGAGGTTACCACAGCTGAATGCTACTCTCAAAAATCTGGATTCTACTCTCATCCCTTTCTGATGCCTTACGCAATGCTCAGGAAGTCAACTGAGCCAAACAGGTAGTCACTAATTGCCTATACCTAATTTCTTAGAAGCCTGAACTGCAGCCTCATTTGCAAAAGTCCTGAGGACTCCCAGCTGTAACAGAGCTTGGATCTAAAAAGCTTGGCTTGAGTTAAAGTGCAGTCTGCTACTCAGTACACTGAGGAGGAGCGTGTGTGTGGGGTGGTCCAAAAAACAAACCACTCTCGTCCAAGACATTTCAAATGGAGCTCCCAAAATGCAGTGGATACTTTTACTCTTAGAAGTCTACCCTATTCCTCTGCTCCCCATATGTGAAGTAGGGACAATACAAACTTATCTTAAAGTAATGTTGTGAAAATAACAGTGATCCAGCCATCATAGTGAAAATACCATAAAGCACAACCAGGAAGAAATGAAAAAATCTGTTTTCAGAGTAGGTCTAAAATAACCTGAAGTAAAGAAGCCTTGTCCATGTGATGAACAATGACAATGAAACCAGCTATCGAAACCAATCATTTAACAATCTAATAATTTTGTCTGTGCACTGAAAAAGGCTGAAGTGTGATGGAAAATACAGAGTGCAAGATAGTCGAAGTATATACGCAGCATGGATCCTGACATTTACTACATCTGAATGCTCAGTTTCCCAACCCAAAACTGCTACTTTAGGAAGGAGTTTTGTGTATGTGAGAGAGATTGTCTAGTTTTTGTGGTGTTTTGGGGTTGGGTTTTTTTTTTTTTTAGCAACAGCAAGACAACCCTGAAAATAATAAATCCCCTTATGCATCTTCATACTGATATCCCTCATGATTTACCTGCAGAGTTAAAGCTCACATATCTACTGCATAGACCTCTGCCAGTTAGCTAAAAAAAGTAGCTAATGACAATAACAGAATATAACAGCTGTGGATAAACAAGAGGGTGTAAAACATTTTATACCAATGAGTTTTACAGCTACTTGGTGGCTAGAGAGAAACCAGGAAACTAGGAGAGTCTGGGATGCAGTCCTACCTGGAGGGGTGAGCAGTATGCTAGGCAGCTTTCTATTTATTTTCTGGAAAAAAAAAAAACCACAACAACAAAAAAACCCAAAAAACCCCAACCCTCCTGCTGGTCCCATCTGCACCTCTGACCCCTTGCCTTAATCCCATCATCCTCTCCTACCAAGCCTCATCACCCAACAAGGTCTTTTCCCACCCCTTGAAACTAAGGCCAGGGCCCTTACTCGGTCAGCTCTTCCTTCGTTCCTGTGGTCTGTTTCTCTACCTCCAAATCCCAGACTCCAGCTATTTTTCTTCCCCCTCCCCATTCTCCACCCCCTGTCTCTGCCTCTCTGTTGGGGCTCCTCATCCAAACTCAGCCTTGACCCTCTGCTCCCCATCCATCATCTTATTGCTCCTGTCTCTGCGTCCTGGCTGCTCCTTCAGCAGTGCCTCCTCAGCAGATCTCATTCTCTACCACCTCCAGGCCCCAGTTTCTCTGCTCCCCATTCTCTCTGCTGGTACACAACAGATCTCTGTTCCTCTGTGCTTTTGGGGACAGTGGCAGAGTCAAAGGCCAGAATAGAGATTACTTCTCTTAGTACTTGTGTCCAGAGCCAGGACAGATTTCAGGAGGACAGGGATTCAATCCCTAGAAAATATCTGCTCCGCTGTAGTCTGCGACACACCCAGCACAAATGCACCATTGGGAAAGTCAACTGTTAAAATTGAACACAGCTCCACTGACCATTAAAGATTTAGAATTTGGCTGAACTTGGGATCATTTTAAGGGTGACAGGGCAAGACACTCCTAGAACAAAATTCACCCCTCAAACTTCAAATCCAAGTAACAGGCAAATCACTAGAAACTTAATTTGTATTTATGTAGACAAAACCATTTTTTCCTCTAGTCTTATTACTGGACATGGTTGAAAAATTTCTGCCAAAACAACTCTCGCAAAACTATTTCTGTTCAGCACAGGAAATACCATCCTTCAAGGCTGTCAGAATATTAAGATGAGAGAGGCCATGTAGATCAAGGCAATCCCACCAGGAAGCTAAGCTATGAGCCCTGCCTACAGGCATGTGGTTTGTCTAGCCCAATTCTGCGTCTTTCCAGAGGCACAGCAGAGTTCCCCAGTAAGAGCACTCATAGCACTGACCTCACAACATCATAATTTTTCCTGATGTCTATTTTTTTCTTTTTACGCGAGATTTATCACATTAGTCACAGTCCTGATGTCTCCACCAAGATAAACCGCTCTCTTAACAGATATTTTGCCTGATCAAGGACAATGACTTTGGCAGTTATTTTTGTTTCTTTCCACAATTAACTCTGATACTGCCTGAGAAGCTAATTACATCAGAAAAATAATCAGTATTTTACCTGAGATTCCTTTTCCCGATGCTGTCTTCAAACCGTATATATTCAGCTTTCATCATTGCTCACCCTTGCAAACACCCATTATCCAGAACAATCTACTCTTGGAGCAAATCAGATAGTTGATGTTTCCCTGTCTTTGATAGGCGGTATCTGTCATTTGATGCTGAAATTTGCAGGGTGCAGATGGTAGTTCCGTCCACACATTAAGTAGTTCCAACACCAGCACTATTGTAGCGAATCAGATGAATCCTGATGCACCAAATGTAACTGAGGGTCTCTAGGTGCAGCTGCACAGAAAGTTCTTTATAACTTTTTAAATGCTACCGTGCTGTCATTAATTAATCCCCAAAAGGAATAAACTTGTACTCAAGTATCCGTCTGCATCATTCTCAATATTTTACTTCTACCTATTTCTCCCATATTCTGGAGAGCTACATGTCTTCCACTTTGTTTTGATTTTGTAACATCATATTGATTACTTTACTCTGTTATTATTCTGTACCTTTTACTTCTGCTTGAAAATCATTTACAAAAACAGAGGAATCAACGACTTAACACAACCCTCAGCATCTTTTACTGTAACTTCTTCATTTGCTTTGCTCAAATTCAGCCTCATTTTTCTAGGAAGACTGGGTATAGTAAAGAACCAAAGACTTGAATAAAAGACTTTCTAACTTTATTAATGCCTGCTCAATCCAATAATCAAAACTAGGCGTTATCTTTATCTCACTGTTATATTACACAAAACTGTGACACTACATTGCTTTTAAAAAGAATATGTAATTTTCTACCACTCTGATTTTGGTTTATTTTAATTAAGATCAATAATTCTTAGACCCATTTATCTGATTGCTCTTCTCTTTCAGCAACAGTCATTATCTCTGTCTTTCAATTCCAGTATACTTATTAGTTGTTTTTATTTTCCTCAGTTCTACTGGGCAACACTAGATTATTTGCATGCCTTATTTCTTTGTCATACAAAGTCCACGGATAAGTAATTTGCTGCCTCCTATTCTCCCATTTCAAACTAACAATAAAATGAGTGAAGTTAGAAGATACTTATTTCATGCTTCCTTACTTTTGGGGCAACCAACAACAAATTACATTTTAAGAATAGAAGAGAATTTTAAATAAACATAGTCAAGCTAAAGAAGTCTGACAGTATTTGGCCAATTCTGTGCTAGGCTTTTTATAATACTTATGTCTCTTGCTCCAGCAGAGAGACCCCAATTCAACAGCAACGGCAAGAAAGGGGAAGCAGGCTAACGTACAATGCATAGAAGCAGCTCTTGGAGCAGCCAAGCTTCCTGGAAGGCAGTGCTAACAGTTGGCTCATGTTTTCCATCAGCTAGCTACAGACGCTATATAAATCTTTACTGCTAGCGCAGAATGAGATGCTGTAACTTCAGGTTACCGGAGACTACAGTCTTTGATACCTGTATTCAATTTCAGGTTACAGCCCTCACGCTAAGAGCTTGAGTTGGGCACACCCTTATCATCTGTGGGGTCATCATCCCATATCACCCTTATCAACTTACCTGCTCTCGCCTTTGTACCTGGGTCACCTCACCAGAGAAGCCATTTGGGAGGTGCTAAGGGAGATGCCATCCTGGAAGACTTATCTGACTACATACTAAGGAAAACTCAGATTAGTGGACAGCATGTGCATTGGGAGAACAGATACACACATCCCAGAATACTCCCTTGTTCTTGTGTAATCAAAGCCCGTCCTTTACAGGGAGTCATTCTGGGGCAGCGATTGTGCTGTTTACCCCAGAACAGCTCTGTAGGTAGGCAGCCATGCTGCGCAGTGCAACACACAGACTCACAGTGTGTAATACAGTGTGTATTACAGACACTGTAATACAGCCTAGCAGGAAGCAGGCACAGGGGACACTTCCCCAGTGCTCTCCAAGCCCTTTAAAATTGCATGTAAAAGGAACAATTGCATGTAAAAAGTACTTTGGCCAAACAGTAGAAGTACTGGGTAAACATGCCTCATAGCTCCTCCAAGTCTCCGATAGGAGCACTTAAACAAAATAACTAGGTAAACTTTGGTATATTCTGCTGAGTAAAATCCTCATCTATCCAAGTTTTTCTCCTCACACATCCAAATTTTTCTCCTCACACATTTGGCAGATTTTAAGATATAAATTATAATCCTGGGTGGATAGACAGGAAAATGTAAATGTTGAAATTGGAACACAGACCTCACGGGCCTGGTGTTAAATCACAGAAACTTGGATTACTGTAGGGTCATCAGAAGCACAAATGCAGTACACTTATGTCGAACTGCAGAAGTAGCATGCCTTCTATTTTGGGACTACTTTTTCCTATATCCTTGATTTATATTATGCATGGAAGCCTGAGTATTTCCTGAAAATGTCAATGCTTACTGAATTCTATTTTCACAGTCAGTGAGAAAACAAGTATAAGACTAAAACTGAATTCCTAATTCAAGTCAAACTCCAACAGACTTTTCAGGAAAAAGGCAGAAAGGAATCTAACATTTTTGTTTTAGTTACTCATCCTACAAGTTTGATTTTGTTGTATATTTGTGGTTGCTAACAAGCCTCTAGTGGGCTACAGTTCCCAGTAATTAATGCTTATTTGTTCCCCTTTTTCTAAATAATATAAATTTTGGCTCTCATCTTCTCACACAAAGATATATACAAACATGCAAAAAGGGCGAAACAATGTATTTTATTTTGAGCTAATGAGCTCTATGATTTCAGAAAACAGGAAACATGCAAATAATATACCAGAGCTTACATTTCTATACAACTAGTAAAAAAAAAATAAATTAGGAATTGTTAAAAACTAAACTAATCAGGGAGCATATCAACTGTAAAGAAAAAGCAGAGTAGAGAGATAATACACTTCTACCTGGCCTCAGAAAAAGTTCAAATGCAAATACTCGTTTTATTTTTAAAGGAATTTTACTTTTTTCTTCTTCAATGTATGCCTTATTAAATGAAAAGTTAGATACTGAAACTCCAAATTTAGTAGTTTGGAAAAAGATTAACAGCAAATTTAATCATACTTCGGAAGTACAGTTTCTATTTATTGAATGCTAAATGGATCTGAGAGAAGAAAAAGGGAAAAATTGTGAAGAGTGATGTCTCACAGATTACTTTCCCCTCATATAATTTTTAATAATACAATGGAAGTTTTGGGGTGGAAGGAAAAATTGACATTTACTGACATTTAGCAGTTAAAATGTAATCCTTCCAGAGAATGAATAGAAGAAAAAGGTGGGGGTGGAAGAGAAGGGAATCAACTTCTGCCCTGATTACACAGAAGAAAAAGTTAAAAAGCGTGGAATAAACTGACTGAAAGCACAAAACCACGAGTATTTGCAGATGAAGTTCTCCCAAGCCTGGAGGAGGATGTCAGAAGTCCCAGGAATACTGATTTTGGGCTCCCTAGAAATATTCCCTACAAAACAAGCAGTCAGCTACAAACCATTAATGGTAATCAGTCATACTGAACTGGAAAAGAGATCATGGCTCCTGATGTCTCAGTGGCAGTAATTGGTGACCAATACACACTAACACACAGCTCAAAATCTGCATAGGATTCTATTTATTTATTTAGGAAAATGCTTTATAAATTTAATTAACCCATTTTAAAAAAGCAAATAGAAAAGAAGAAAATCCCCACAAGTTTTGTAGCAGGGACACCAATCACTCTACATAGATGCAACCTGAAATGCAAAACATCAGCCAAGATTTCTGTATGATCATGCAACAAAATGTGCATAGGAATCTAAAGACTGACCACAGTTCAAAGGTATAAGGTATTTAGATTAATAACTTGCAGATTTATATTAAATGTGGTATGAAAGTGTAAATTATCTTGATTAAAGTTAATTTATTTTTAATTAAAGTTTAAGTATTATTTGAAGGCTTGAACAGACAGCTTAAGATAACTCAGTGCAGCCTGATTTCTCAGTAGGGTCACCACATTAGAAAGTCATTCCTCCTTTGAATCGTTTCAAGTTAAGTAGTTGAAATTGAGGGAACATTACTCTGGTGAACTCTTATTAAAAAAGCCTGATGTACTAGGGAGCTTTGAAAGATACTGTCCTTCAGAGAAGGTGAGAAACCTTTGGGTAATAAGAAGCAATCATAAAACAGAACCTTGATTCATATTAATAATATATTAACAGTGCTTATCCTAACCAAAGAGAATAAGCATTTAATGCTCTTGTACACATAAAGTAGGGAGTAATGATATGCAGTTGTCTACTGGTAATCCCCTACGCAGCAGGAAACCAAATGAAGATGGAAAACATTAGTGTTATTCATTTTTAATATAAAACAGTGCAATGTTCCTCAGTGATGTAGGTGGTGTGTTGTGCACATGAGAAGTTGGTGACTAGCAGTGATATTAACAATACCTTCCCCTACCAAGTCATCCCTATTTTTAACTTGCTCAAATGCAGGTCAGTAAATCAATTTTAAAAGACAGAAATGACCATTTTGGTTTGCCGAGTCAGAGCATTGTCAAGAAACAGAGATGAAGAAGTCATGTCTGGAATACACAACTTTCGTTAGAAAATGGTTGTTCAGCACACAATACAAAGTCATAGCACACTGAATGGGCTCAGATTTTAGAGTTTAGAAGGTTTACATAAACAGAGAACACCAATCTCCTCACAACCTTTGATGCTTGGGATAGATGGGAAAGATGACATGTGAGAAACACCACGTTCAGCAGTGTCATGGATGCTTTCCCATCCCATCCTTAAGAGGACTGCCACACAGCCCTTTCTCACACTGACTCTACCCAGGCTCCAAGCTCAAACCATTCTCCTTCTCCAAAACTGCCTTCCTGTGAAACAACATCCTCCTTTGCTGGTAGGATGCAGGCAAACTCCTGCTCTAGTTTTTAAATTAAACAGTCCTACACAGTTATTAGCTCATATTGCCAAAAATCAAGACTGTCACAGACACCAAGAACCAGTTTGGGGTATTTTTATTTAACAAAATTATTATTGCTGTGTTGGACGTTTTATTGAACCAACACTTTTGAGAACTTTCTCCGTATTTCCCCTATGAGACTTGGCTTTTGTGCACAAACACACAACATTGCAGTCATTCACCCTCCCTCACACCTCCACAACAGTGATTCAGACAACAGAGAGGTGGGAAAGAGTCAGAATTAATTGCTCTTGTATAAAGTCTTTTATCAATAAAGTACATTGCTGTTTTCTCCTCCTCCCTACTGCAGTAAGAAGTTAGTTTTTGTAGATCTTGAGTGTCATATCCCATTTTTCAACAGTAACAGGCATATAGCCCCAGCCCAAGTCAAGGCAGTCACACTCACCTGCCAAAACAGAGGCGTGCCTGGCAATCAGGGTTTGTGAAATGCAACTGAAACTAACTCACTCTCACACTCCCTCCGCCCTCAAGAGGGCTTTAATCACGGCATCTCAGCAACAGGAAAAAAGCTATTACAGAGCTGAGAGACTGGAGGAAAATTCCACTTGATACCAATCCACCAGAACTGAGACCATTTCTAAATTAATTGACCTTTCCTCATCCACCACTCTCACTTTGTCAGTCTGCTTCCCTGTACTCTGGTGCCAGAAATCCTGTGAGATGCTACTTTGTAGGTTTCCAAACATACAGAAAATCAACTGAAAAACCACCCAACTAAATCTGATAAACCTGGCAAAACACCTAATTCCAGTAGACAAGACACAGCCTTCCAGATTTTGCCCTTTGTAAGAATGACTTGTGTACCACGAACTCCAATGCAGAGCCAGATACTTGTTAAGAAAGTGACAGAAATAAACAGTAAGAATACAACCAGCTATCAAAAGCGAGTTGAGATTCTACTCTAAGTTGCAGATACAAAGCTTAGTCTTTAATGAATCGTTTCAAGTTAAGTAGTTGAAATTGAGGGAGCATTACTCTGGTGATGTCTTATTAAAAAAGCCTGATGTACTAGGGAGCTTTGAAAGATACTGTCCTTCAGAGAAGGTGAGAAACCTTTGGGTAATAAGAAGCAATCATAAAACAGAACCTTGATTCATATTAATAATATATTAACAGTGCTTATCCTAACCAAAGAGAATAAGCATTTAATGCTCTTGTACACATAAAGTAGGGAGTAATGATATGCAGTTGTCTACTGGTAATCCCCTACGCAGCAGGAAACCAAATGAAGATGGAAAACATTAGTGTTATTCATTTTTAATATAAAACAGTGCAATGTTCCTCAGTGATGTAGGTGGTGTGTTGTGCACATGAGAAGTTGGTGACTAGCAGTGATATTAACAATACCTTCCCCTACCAAGTCATCCCTATTTTTAACTTGCTCAAATGCAGGTCAGTAAATCAATTTTAAAAGACAGAAATGACCATTTTGGTTTGCCGAGTCAGAGCATTGTCAAGAAACAGAGATGAAGAAGTCATGTCTGGAATACACAACTTTCGTTAGAAAATGGTTGTTCAGCACACAATACAAAGTCATAGCACACTGAATGGGCTCAGATGTTAGAGTTTAGAAGGTTTACATAAACAGAGAACACCAATCTCCTCACAACCTTTGATGCTTGGGATAGATGGGAAAGATGACATGTGAGAAACACCACGTTCAGCAGTGTCATGGATGCTTTCCCATCCCATCCTTAAGAGGACTGCCACACAGCCCTTTCTCACACTGACTCTACCCAGGCTCCAAGCTCAAACCATTCTCCTTCTCCAAAACTGCCTTCCTGTGAAACATCCTCCTTTGCTGGTAGGATGCAGGCAAACTCCTGCTCTAGTTTTTAAATTAAACAGTCCTACACAGTTATTAACTCATATTGCCAAAAATCAAGACTGTCACAGACACCAAGAACCAGTTTGGGGTATTTTGATTTAACAAAATTATTATTGCTGTGTTGGACGTTTTATTGAACCAACACTTTTGAGAACTTTCTCCGTATTTCCCCTATGAGACTTGGCTTTTGTGCACAAACACACAACATTGCAGTCATTCACCCTCCCTCACACCTCCACAACAGTGATTCAGACAACAGAGAGGTGGGAAAGAGTCAGAATTAATTGCTCTTGTATAAAGTCTTTTATCAATAAAGTACATTGCTGTTTTCTCCTCCTCCCTACTGCAGTAAGAAGTTAGTTTTTGTAGATCTTGAGTGTCATATCCCATTTTTCAACAGTAACAGGCATATAGCCCCAGCCCAAGTCAAGGCAGTCACACTCACCTGCCAAAACAGAGGCGTGCCTGGCAATCAGGGTTTGTGAAATGCAACTGAAACTAACTCACTCTCACACTCCCTCCGCCCTCAAGAGGGCTTTAATCACGGCATCTCAGCAACAGGAAAAAAGCTATTACAGAGCTGAGAGACTGGAGGAAAATTCCACTTGATACCAATCCACCAGAACTGAGACCATTTCTAAATTAATTGACCTTTCCTCATCCACCACTCTCACTTTGTCAGTCTGCTTCCCTGTACTCTGGTGCCAGAAATCCTGTGAGATGCTACTTTGTAGGTTTCCAAACATACAGAAAATCAACTGAAAAACCACCCAACTAAATCTGATAAACCTGGCAAAACACCTAATTCCAGTAGACAAGACACAGCCTTCCAGATTTTGCCCTTTGTAAGAATGACTTGTGTACCACGAACTCCAATGCAGAGCCAGATACTTGTTAAGAAAGTGACAGAAATAAACAGTAAGAATACAACCAGCTATCAAAAGTGAGTTGAGATTCTATTCTAAGTTGCAGATACAAAGCTTAGTCTTAAGTCATTAATAGGCATCCAAAAATTGAATTAAAACCATATCTGCATTTGGGTACATGATTTCATCATGTATTTGAGCCAGATTAAAGCATTAACTTCCCATTTCTCTAAAGTTTCAGCTTCTGGTTTTAACTGTCTTCAGCAGTTGCTTTCTACCATAATTTCTATTAAAAGTGAAAATAAGCAGCAGAATGTGCCTGAAAAGAAGTCTCAACAACATTACACTGTTTGCATTTCCATGGGCCAAGTATGGTAAAAGTGCTTTCCTGCCCTGCCCTTCATAGGAGGAAAAAGAAAAGGGTATAAATATGAATGGCCATTGTGAAAAATCTATTTCACTTTATGTTTACACCCTAGTTTAGATAAGAACAACTTGCCCAGGAAGACACACCCTTACACGAAACTATTATGCAAGTGATGGACACTACCCAGCGCTACAGCCGTCTGCAAAGCTGAGACCAAAGCTCCACCTCCCTCTCCTTGCACAGGAGGAGATTTTACACCTGCAGCAGCAATACACAACACAAGAGAAGCAGTAAGATGCCTTCTGAAGCTCAAAGTTTCATTACTTATCCTGACAAGTTTGTAATTATAAGTTGTAACAACAGGATCTAGAAGACCACAGGCAAATTTGTACAGTATAGTGGAACTACAGGGTTTTTCTTCACGTTTGCAATACTCAGAGAAGCGCTGTTTTCTCTCAAGATCTTCACAGCATCACTACCACTCAGCTCCTGAGGCAATGAATTTCACAGGTTAACTGTGTATTAGAAAATACTTTTAAACAATACAATTTTCCAAGGTCAATAGGAGCGAGGCTTAGTTCCCACCCTAAGGGGATGGGTGCCGCAGAAAACCCATCCAAGCGGGTTTAATTGGAGCAGGTTTCACATTACTGGGCAAGGTAAAAGGACTGATCATTTTTCATGTTATCATTCATAAGCAGACATTGAACATGGGTCAAGAAGAATAGTGCTCTACTCTCCTTTATCACAAACTTACTGCTACAGGTTTTGCATGTATGCAAGTGCTATTTGGTTCACAGAAAAACTCTTTAAAAAGCAGACAACAGAGGAGTGCCCTTCAGAACAGAGGGCTTGAAAGAACAGGAAGCTTCTAAGCATCAAGGAACCATCAAGCCTCGTCACCCTCCCAAGTGTCAAATTTTGACTGTAAATTGATTGGAAAGGGAAGAGTAGAACAAAATGAAAGGCTTTTACTCTTCACAAAGACAATGGAGACGTTGTACTGTAGCGTGGCTGCAGCAAGGGCCTCTACCGTGGCAAGGCAGCTGAGCCAGAAAATGCAGCCCCCTCCCCTCCCTACCTTCGAGCACTGACATCTTTGGTGTTAACAACTCCGTTGCTGTGGAAACCAGACTGCTTTTGACAAAGCCACATTGACTAAAAGCAACATGTGGGAAAATGGAATAAGGCCCTGAGAGAAATTAATTGTTTACAAGAAAAATAAATACATTTTTGGTTAAAAACAAAGCAAGTAAAGGATAGTATTTCTCATCATTAGCGCTACAGGCAAGGAGAACGCTGGTAGCTATGGCAGTACCAAACGCCAGGCCTTGTGGCACTGCAAATGGGGTTTTAAGGACTCTTCATTCCTGAAATATATGGTAGATCTGACACTAAGGAGTACACAGGAGTCCCACACAGAACACAGGTGTGTGAGGCAGCTGCTCCCTATCCAGTTTTTAACTGGCCTCCTTTGGAAACAAAAACCAAAACCAAATCCACCCCACAGTATAATAGAAACCAACTGCAGTTACAAATCACTACTCAAGTGCTTTCATAAGGGCTTACAGCTGATTCACACCTAGGCAAACTACTCGCCCCAGCCAAAATTTCACCACACAAGAAAGTTCAGTGGATGAAGAGCATGAGTCACTCCATACCCTACCGTTTCCAAACAGTTTATATATTTTAGAAGTGCCATCCAAAAAAACAAACAAAAAAAAGTTTTTCTGAGCTCTCCCCTTACAACAGGCTTAGTAAATCTGTCCTCAGCCCTAGCTGACTCAGATCCCAGGAGCTGCCTTAGGGCCTGTTACTTGGAATGCCAGTGTACTTAAGAGAGGATTCAAGAGAAGAAAAAAAAAAAAAAAAGAGTCCTGGGAAAAAGCCCATGGAGAAGAGCCAGAGTTTGAACTGGCAAGACGTAAGATCTGTGAACAGTGCAACTTTAATAAGATTGGCTCCTTAGCCAGAACATCTGAAATTACTCGTAAAGATGGCACATTCAGGGTGGTTTGTTTTGGTTTTTTTGAAGTAAGTTCAGCAAGCAAACTTTTCTGGAGGAAAAATTAATTTTACACAAATTTAGTATTTGCTTTTTCTCTTAAAACAGGCCATGAAAGCTTCAGTGCAAAATGCCATATATTACAAAGATTCAGGGAACTAGGGGGGCCACGCGTGATTTACAGGCTGAGCAAGAATTCTCTCCCCCTTCACTGCTGAGGTGTTAAAATTCTGGAGCGTTATAGCTTAATCTCAATTACGGAGCTTTGAATCATCTTAAGTACTTAGGAAGCCTGTGTAAAATACCACAATCCATGCAGTTTATACACTCTAATCCAGACAGACCACACCACCAGCTTTCACTGGTGATGACGGAAAGAAGTTATCACAGTTTTCCAGTTAAGTAAACAGGTCATCTACTCTCCACCTCCAAGACTGGCCACATCCCTTTCCATGAATGTTGCCATGTCTTCTTACAGTATAAGAGCCACAACGTAAACAGTTCAAACAACTCCACCGTACCCAAAGAAATGAGGATAGCTATGCAGACAGTTATACTGTTGCTATTAGAATATTACACACGATCCTGAAGTCTGGCATTCTAAAGACATATTTAACATGGAAAAAGTCCATAACAAGGAAACATATGCACATCGTGTAAGAAATGGGAACTTTTTCAGGGTCAAGTAAATAGTAACTGCAAAAACATTTAGGGATGCAAAATGTTGCATATGATCATGTAAATAAATCAATGATTGTATCTTTTTTAAAAAAATCACTGTATACAGTTAAGAAATTAACAGACAACAGTCTTTATATGGAAGAGCTTCGTCTATTAACTTTCTCAAATTCAAATTTCATTGAATTTCATTGGGTCTTGCTCCCAATGACAGTGACATCTTCCTTCTCTATGCTTCCCATGAATTTATGACAGCATGAAGATAATCTCTTTTTCATGTTGAGACTTAACTGGCAGCAAGCTATCATGAGAAGTCATTTATTCTCAGACCAGGCTGCTCTTACACAGGGTGCTACCACAGAGAGAAAAATGTACTAAGGAAAAAAAGATGCATGTGAGCCGTGACATTCAGGTGTGGCCTTGATTCTTCCCAAATTATAGAAGATGTTATCAGGTTTTTCCAGTCTGGGCATCTCTCTAGATGGTATTACCATAAGTAAATGAGGCTGACGTACACTTGTCTTGTAAATGAACTTTAAAATTCTTGCTTATTGTTCCCGTGCACTAAAGCTGATTTGCAAAATCCAGTTATCTGTAATGAGACTCCCAGCTAGCATGAATCAGGGAGGTTTTACTTTAGTTAAATGGAAAAGGAGGATTTAGACTCTAAAGGAAGGAGGGAGAGACAAAGAGGGATCTTCTAGTCCAAAGAGGGTGTCAAGTGATCAGTCGTGTCCGACCGATACGCATACGTGCTCTCCCTTTAAGCACCTTCCCCTGCAGTTGAAAGACACATGTCTATACTACTTTCTCAGATATTTGAACCTGGGTGAAGGCAGGGGAACACACCTTGATCTTCCTGAGATTTGCTGCTACACAAGTCAGGGTATAACTTGCGCCAGCTTGCTAGTAGACTGGAAGAGAACACAGAAGGTGCAAAGTAGCATCAACACAGTTTGTTTTTTCAAGATGACTTAATGGTTTATAGCATTTGCCTTTCTGTTTGCACTTTAGAGGCTTAATGAACTGCCATTGAACCTAGTAAGAATTTACTACACATGGTTTTATTATTTCAGACCAAGCCCATCATTTTTTTTATTATTATTTGCCATATTTCAAATAAGGAGAAGACCAGTCAAGAATGTCAGATCTTCAAAGCAAATTGATAAAGTCCACCTTTTTTAAATTAACTAGTTCAACTGACACTCTGGAAGGTGCCATTCTGGCCCAAATACGTATGAAGTGCTGAAAGACTCAGGTCTTGAATGACTCACTGGTTTAAAAACAATTCTTGTAGCAGTAGAAACGACCCACTTTTTAATTGACTGAATGTTATTTTAGGTATTTTATGCATATTTATGTAATACTTACCAAGATTGGCACTGAAGGATAAAATTCAAGGACCAGTCTCATGCCATCCATATTTTAGGTACTCCTCCATACACTGGGGGCTGCCATTTAACTAGAACTTTCCTGAACTCATATTCATGCTACGCTGTATCTGGCTTTGATCTACAATACACAGCTCCTGGAGTTTATTACTCATACTTAGCTGTGTTACCGACACTGAATTTACTGTAGCATGAGATAAACCAGTATAAATAGGCTGCAGGAAACATGGTAGGTATATACTTCATTAGAAAGTGGTAATTTCCTCCTGAAACATACAATCACTCCAGTAAAACAAGAGCTCCTTCATCCTGCACAGAACCTAACCAACAATTACACTTGGTTCCCCTGAATTCCCACCACAGTTCTAGCTTAGTACAACATTATTCTTCCTTATTCTAAAAATGTTGAAATGTTTCATTCCTAATCTGGCATAATTTTCTTCTCTTCTAAAAATGCAAACTATAGCATCTAAGAAGCTTGTTAACATTTCCTATTCTACAATCAATCATCAGCCTAAAATAACCTTCACTTTCACTGCATGCATTGCCTTTTCCACTGCTACATTCTTTTCCTTAATCATCATCTTATTTCAGGCAATGAACAGGATATTTTAAAAGTATCAGCTATTTAGATAACTTGCAAAACAAATACTTTGGACTGTACAGTCTCCTGTTTGTGAGCAATCATGACCTGACTTCAGGGTATACTAAATGAAAACAGATTATCTAGCAATTAGCTTACGTGATGTAGTATTATTTAACATAATCAGAAACATTAAAATTGAGTGAGAGGCAGAAATGTATCTCAAGACTAAATTAAGGTGATGCAGAATGACTATCTTTCTCCACAGAGACTCCACTTTGGGAAGCAGAACAACATTATCTATATAGTCCTATGTGTGGTTTCCAAGAACCATTTCGGGAATAATTTTTCTGCAAAATTTCTTTCTCCATTACCTTCTTTCCTTCCTTCTGAGCACAAAGACATGCTAATACTCTTACGGATAACAGTAGAGCCTCCTACCTTATGATTATCATTTATATCATTCACCAAAAGTTCCTTAAATCTAAAAGGCAAGGAGCCTATTCCTTTTTGTTTGCTTTTTTTAACATTCAGGCTTCACCTATTCGTCTCCAAATTAGCAAGTCACATACACTGTATTGTTGGTACTTCGCAGCACAGGACATTCTCCATGAGGCAGGTCACGCCTTAACTCACTATTTATTCTAGAGGATAAGACCTATGAACTAGCAGGTCCATTCATATATACTCCACCTTAACCTAGAAGTCTCAGATGACTGGAAGGCTGCCGCAGTATAAGGCGCATATGTAAAGTGCATCTTTCCTAAGCACCGTGCAACTGCTATACTGTTATTCAGGAGAGTTTTCATATCAAAAGTACCAATACACTCATAACCAATGTACTTTGTTTTCCTGAAGTTCCAGCGGTCTTTGTTTTGCTGCTATGCCTGAATTGTCCTCCCTCTCCTTCTGGAAAGAAGCAACATCTGTTTACTGAAGGTGAATAGTATGCCAACGACATGTAACACACTTTTTACATCCTGAATCATCCAACAAAATCCTGAAGCTGCAGATACAGAGAAGTCCCAATACTCCAGCAGAACTCTCTCTAGCTCTCTTTTCTTGATCCCAACTCTGTCTGAGTCCTTTCTACCATCTTTCACAAAAATAAAGCAGGTCATCAAATCCATTGAAATATTATTTTGACAACACTAACGACATGTAACACACTTTTTACATCCTGAATCATCCAACAAAATCCTGAAGCTGCAGATACAGAGAAGTCCCAATACTCCAGCAGAACTCTCTCTAGCTCTCTTTTCTTGATCCCAACTCTGTCTGAGTCCTTTCTACCATCTTTCACAAAAATAAAGCAGGTCATCAAATCCATTGAAATATTATTTTGACAACACTTAGCAGGAATTTGTGCCAAAAAAAAAAAAAAAAGTAGTGAGGGAAAAAGAAAGAACGAACAAGGAACTGTATGTGTTTTTTTTTTTTTAATGGGAGGCAAGTCCCAGCAGTCCACATTTATCCACACAGGTAGTCAGCTATTTTGGTCTCCTCCTCTCCCTAAAAACAGGGAGGAGTGTGAAAAACAGCAGAGAACACTCAGGCCGATGACAGTGTTAAAGGAGTGGAGGTTAGTGAGGGAAAAAGAAAGAACGAACAAGGAACTGTACGTTGGGGTTTTTTTTTAATGGGAGGCAAGTCCCAGCAGTCCACATTTATCCACACAGGTAGTCAGCTATTTTGGTCTCCTCCTCTCCCTAAAAACAGGGAGGAGTGTGAAAAACAGCAGAGAACACTCAGGCCGATGACAGTGTTAAAGGAGTGGAGGTTAAATTTTAGCCCCAAAAGGTAAAGTGAACAGAAGGGGGCAGGCTGGCAAAGAGGAGATAAAAATAGAAGAGTGACTAGACTTCACTTGAGTGCTATTTCTGGATCAACTATGGAAAGAGGTCTGAGGAGGTTTTCTATTTGCAAGGGGGGAGAGAGACTAAAACATAGTTGCCTTCTAGAAGGCCACAGTCCTGCATAGCAGTTTTGTTTATGCTTCTAGTTTTCTAAATCCTTGCATTCTCACTATTTGGAAACAGTGCTGTTCAGCCAAAATGTCATTATGCGTCTAAGTGAGTAACCAGATTAGATTTTCTGGAGCAGGACAGCAATGCGTGTGGCATTTCAATCTAACAGAAACAAAGCTGACAGCACATTGTAAAGGTGTGTAGCAAATCACAATGCCAGGCAGAGTAAACTAAGCCACATAATACTTTAGGAAAATAACCAAAGCCCTGCAGTATCTCTGAGAGGATGTCTTGTGTTTTCCCACTCTAAAATGATCAGTGAAATTCTAACTAGTTCCAATTACGGACACAGACTAAAGAAGACAACAGGGACCTCCCAATTACAGTATGTAGTGCTTGACTGACACATGGCTCTGGGGATGAATGTTTCTGCCTGTTCAAGCCCTTTCCTCTTGAGTACCTCAGTTAAAATTCCCTCCATTGAGTAATTTCTATCCAGATCCTGGCTGTGCTGGCTTTGTTCCCATATAAAAGAAAACCTGCAGGCAGAAAGCAGTACCATCTGCCAAGTCAGATGCTTTAATGGGCAAGTTTGGTGTGAAGGGGAACAGACTATTAGGCTTTATCTTCAGCAGCAGGAGTGATGTTTTTCCTTTCCCAGGAGTAGGTTACAGTGAGCACACTCATGCCTGAAGTATTTTGTCCACAAATATATGTAGATCTCAATGGATACTGCACAAGCAACCTTCAGAAAAAAAAAGAAAAAAAATGCATGTAGCATCCCTTTTTTCCTGTTCAACTTGCAATTCAATCTTTACATTTCTCTTTACCTGTCAGACCAGTTGTTTTTTTCTGTGACAGCTTCATCAGCCTCCACTTTCTACTCCTGTAAGTGAATGATAACCCCGCCATCACACCTAGGAAGTATGAGCAGTGGCAAGGCAGAAATGCCAAGGCCCTATTGTCCCTACACAGAGAATTCTGCACTGAAACTGTTTCTGTACATTTCTGTACATCCTTGCAAATATCTTCAGGGCTAGGAAAAGATCTTTCTATTCTTGCCAATTAACCAAGTAGCTTTTATCCTTCCTTGTTGGGTAATCTTCTCATTAGACCATCTTTGGAGAGAATAGCGGATTCTCTCTGGGCTGCTGGCAGTTTTACTTAATTGCATATTTAACTTTTTATTCAGCACTTAAACACATAACAATGAGAAATACATACACGCAAGCAGCAAACTATTATCTGCCATTTAAACTCCCTAGAGAACTCATAACCATCTTAAAATTTCTGTCCCTTTCAGAAGAAAAGTGCACACGTTCCAAAGCTTGGGGTGGTTTCTGTCCCTTTCAGAAGAAAAGTGCACACATTCCAAAGCTTGGGGTGGTGGTGGTGGTGGTGGTGTGTTAACAAACACATATATAACGTAATTTCAGTGATATATTAGTCATTACTGACAAAACTCCAGTTTGGGAAGGGGAGGCGTGCTTTGGTCCTTAATATATTTCAAAAGTTCTGAAAACAATCAGCCAACTTAATCAGTGCTAAACAGAAACTCGTATTAGAGGATCTACTATAGGTTCCTCCTCCCCATCAGGCAGAGGACATTGTGTCAGGGCACAGCAACTTAATCTCTCTTCTCCCCTTCTCCAACTCTGAGCGCTGAATTAAAAAAATATTTTACAGATGCTAGTATCCATAGGAACATATTTCCTATTTGATTCCAGAGCTACAGAATTTGCTCTGGAACACACTTGTTGCCACTGGATTGTGCTCTGGAATGGCAACTTCTATTTAAAAATGCCTCCAGCCCTTACGACTTGCAAAACCTTTGAAGTATGAATGGTATACAATCAGCAACAAAGCCGCTTAACTCTTCAGAAACAGCAGAACAGCTTCAGTATTAACTATTATCCTTCATCACAGTATGCTAAGTACAGAAATTAATGTTGCTAACACTTCAAACGGATCTGATTAATGGATCACCTCAGAGTTGTAAAAACCTGACACTCCCCTGTGCAGGCGCAAAACCCCAGTACTTCCAGTCTGTTTGCCAAAACCTCCAGTTTCCCCATGATAAACTTCTGAGAGTCAGCCACATGAAGCTAACACAAAAACCAGTGTGATAAAGAAAATGAGAGTGTTGGAAATAATGTGAATTACTCAACGTGTTATTGTATTATAAGCTTTTCTAGTTCCTCTATTAAAAATCTTTTCAATACACAAAGCTACCAGATATTTCCAGTCTGTTCTACGAAAGTGCAAAGGCTTTGCTGGGGACAGCAGTTCTAGCTTGGTAAGACCATATCCAGACCTTGGCAGACCTTCCAGCTGACCGCTAGCAGATTTGTCCTGCTGTCAGCAAACATGGAGTGTGAGGTTTAAGAAAAGGAAGGGTACCTGAAAGCCTTCTAGACATCCCAACTAATCAGATTAACACCAGTAAGGACTCAGTAACATTCTTAAGTAATTCTCATGACAATTACTTCAGCTGGTTTTCAGTCTTACCATACAGAACCATCCTGGTTCTCATTTGAGCTGCTTTTTTCTAATGATGTGGTTTAAAAGCATCAGGGAAATCTTCAAGTTTAAAAGCTGCAGAGCAAAAGGCAGGTAAGCTTTATTCATTTATAGCTTCATTTATCTAATGAATGGTTCTTGCTGCATTTATTTAAGTGGTACTTATCACCATAAATATCTACTAAACTTACTTGCCAATACTGGTGTAATCAGTGCTTTCCCAGGTAATACCCTTCTGCAAATGAATCGCAAAAATAAAGACGAGAATAAGTGAGTAAACAACTAGAAATGCCCCTTAAGAAAAGTCTTCAAAGGGGGGAAAGCCTGAAGACCAATGAGCATTTAACTGTTTCCCAGTTTAGGCCTATTTCATCGCACAAGATCCAAAATAGTTTCCTTCCCAAGTATTGCATAATACGTTCATTCAAAATCTAGCAAGCTTTCTCACAGAACACACCAAGACACTGTTCTCTCCCCCGCTTTTTTGTCTTTTAAATATGAACAAGAGAATTTCACAGCTGATAACATTCTTCTGGAAACCTCACACAGAATATTCTGGAAAAGACTCAAGTTTGGACTACAATGTTGTAAGTAAGAGCAAACATCTCCACATATTCAAAGTCTTCATGCAGCACTCCGTGAAATGTAAGCAACAGAACAAGTAGCTTTTACAGGGCTTTGGAAGTGAACTCTGGCCATAAATAAGGAAAAAAAAGAAAAAGCCTACATACCTTCAAAGCACATTTCTGGCCTGTCTCCTTGTTGAAACACTCCAGTACTTTGCCATTGATTCCTAAACCTAGCACCCGTTTGGAGAGTTTGTAGTCATCCGTAACTGCATGTTTTTTTATCTCCAGTTTGACATGGGCCACTCCCCCAGGCAAGGATTTCACGCTGCTCTTGCTATCCACGTGACTCTCTGGCTGGGATTCCTGTTCACCTTCACTTTGTTCCATATCAGGGAAGAGTCTGAGATGACAGAGATACCCAACAGATTCCCTGTGGGGTATCCTTAGCGGCGTCCCTCCTCTTAGGTGATCAAACCCAGTGCTTCAAACAGTCCATTTGCTCGCCATTTAGTCCTGAGTAAAGATGTAAATGAGTATTAATATAGAATAAATTGATCATATTAAATTAATTATTATAATAATAAACCCATCAGGTTGGATGGGGCTCTGAGCAACCTGATCTAGTTGAAGATGTCCCTGCCCACGGGAAGGGGGGTTGGACCTTTAGAGGTCCCTTCCAACCCAAACTATTCTATTCTATTAGTAATTGATGTGAACTAACCATTCTCTCACCTAACCACTTTTCTCTCTTCCTTTCTTAACAAGATGACTAGGCACTAGGGAGACCAAAAGTGGAGGTTCACCTCAGGAAAGCACACTTTGTTTAGCTTTACAGACCAGTCACCCCAGTTCCAATATACACAGATATCAATCCGCAGTTATAAATTACTGCTTTTACCGCAACAAGTGTCTGCGCTGAGTCTTGGACTAAAGTCTTACTCATCTAAACTCTGTACAACAGAACAGCGATGGCCTCTGCTTTGAGGAGCTTATAAACCTGCATCAACAACTTGTTGCCTCAACTTTTTGTGTAGAAATCTCCACAATGGTCCCCTGCCTCATCCCGACGCTCCAAGTTATGCACAAGAACCACAAATACCTGGATTCAATCCCAGGGGGGCACTGCCTGGGCAGGCATTGGACCTAATGCCAGGCCAGCGCTTACCAAATTGCCCCAGTCCACAGAGCAAGGGGCAGGTGCAGCATTACTTAGGCGACCATCGAACCACCCAAAAACTCGGGTACGCGGGGATGTAACGGCATGGCTCCCGAAACCAAGGAGCTGCCTGACACCACTGGGGACCAGGTGGCCTCTGGCCTCTCAGGAGCACAGCCCCGGGGGAGGTACGGGTGCCGGGGCCTCCGAGCCCCGTTAACACGGCTGAGCCACGAGCAGGCAACGTGCCACAGGGAGGCTAAGGGCCGTTCCTCACGCCGGGGGGCTGCCGGGCCCGAGGCCTACCCCGCAGACAAGCCGCCCTGGAGGAGGGAGCAGCTCCCTCAGCGAGGGGCAGCGGAGCGGCTCCCTCAGTGCCCCGCACTGTGAGACGGAGGGCGGGAAAGCTCCGAGGCGGGAAAACCCGGAGGTGAGGTAAGGTGAAGTGAGGCGAGGCGGGCCCCGCGGCGCGCAGGGGGGCG
>NW_008795139.1:790589-798127 GCF_000699145.1 Aptenodytes forsteri | reverse complement strand
GGCCCGGAACACCGCCGGCCCCTTCCCCCCCGGTCGCTCGGTTTAGGAAGGGGAAAGGACTGACGCGTTCACTCTAAAACCTGTTTTAAACAGTAAGGCTGTTGCTATGGAGCAAAGCATTGAGACTCCATACTGGACAGGCTATGGTCCTTCAGGCACTAC
This sequence comes from Aptenodytes forsteri, assembly GCF_000699145.1. Taxonomy (NCBI): domain Eukaryota; kingdom Metazoa; phylum Chordata; class Aves; order Sphenisciformes; family Spheniscidae; genus Aptenodytes; species Aptenodytes forsteri. Next base: position 797,965 of record NW_008795139.1, on the reverse strand, counting down.
GGCTACTGAAATAGTCGGTGCTGTTACTAAAGGCGACCTTTTCTGCCAAATAAGCAGCCAGTATTTCTTTGCACTGTTGTATGCACGGTTAGGATGCTAAAAGTGATGGTTCCCACAGCAACTGTCACTCATCACTGGTGCAGAGAGTGTAGTTACAGGGATGTGAAATGCTGAGTTTTTCCTACATGTGAAGATGAGTCACGCATTGAAATGGAGCTGTATTTGTATCACTGGAAAGAGCTTTAAGTTCACATGCTTTACAAGTTAAAAATACAATTGTCATTTTACATAACATAATGGCATCTGGAGTTCTAGCAGTTAGGAAAATAATTAAAAGGGCTAATGAGTCCTTTCTCCAAGGGATAAAAAGTAGTTCAACTTAGCAGGATGCAGATCTGCAGTACATCGCCACGTGATGTGACGCTACAGCTATTCTGCCTCAGGTTTCCCTTCCAGGCTTTCAGCAGTTCAGCTGCTGAAGGGCCTGGTCCCCTGATTCAGTTCACCTATTCTGGGCTAATCAAATCCCAGAGGAACACAGCTATTTCCAACCTTTCCTTCTCAGGTTTGGCTTCCAGCCTTCTTAGGCTTTGCACCACCTCCCACTGTGGCAATCTCAGGGAAACGTATACATAACTGTAAGCTCCCAGGTTGCAAACCTTCAGTAACACTGTTCTGTAGTCAGCAGCTTGCTCTTATTTTCCTTCCCATGGCTTCTGCCTGTATTTGCTGTTTTATTTGTCCTGGATGGTAATTTCCTTCTCCTTGCAACAGGTAACTATAGTCCTCTTCCCAGCTCACAGTCACTGGGGGCCAGACCCTTCAGAAACCTTCTAAATCTCTCAGCTCTCTTCTGTATCTTATAATTTGAGAAAATATACTCGCTCGCACCCATTTGTAGCTCCCATTCTCAGCCCCTCTTCTGGTCTTTCCATGTAACTCTTACACAAAAGTCTATGGCTGACCAAAGCAAGCAGAAGTTACAACGGCTAGCGCATTAAAGCTAGCAGAAGGCAATTTATGGCCCTATTCTGGGAAGTATTAAACGTTGCAAAAATTCCAAACAGATGTCTACTTAAGGGGTTGCTATTTTTTACAGAGTGTGTCAGGAGCAAGGAATTTCATTAAGAAATTATGACTCTTTCTAACTATTACAAGAATGAGTTTCTACAAAATAAGCTTTGTGTGGAAAGAGAGTAAAGATGAGGGAGTAAGACAGGATTCTTCTGTGTGAAGTTAGTTGGTTCTACACGTCTCAGTTACGAACAGTCTCCCACTGAGAAGAGTTCAACTGGTAGGATACAAAACATTTTTCAAGTCACTGCTTGAAATGATATCTTACTGAAAGCTATGCTTGTTTGGGTTCACTACTCGATATTGTCTACATATGCTCTTAGCAAAGTTCACCGTTTTACCAGCAACCAGTAGCAAGTTTAAACAGGGCAAAGACCTTAAAAATCCAGTGTGAATCATGGTTAATAAGGCTTTACGCCAACCCTCTGCTAATTTCACCCACCATAAACTCCGACAAAGCCTTTCCAGCATCAGCCCAAGCATCAAATAGCCTCACTGTACACAAGGATGACAGCTGAGGAGCAAAAAGCAAATATATTCCCTTGCTTTTTGTATTCATTTTTTGTCTTAGATAGGCTGTCCGAGCACAAAGCGTCTCTCTACCCCAGGCAAAACACGAATATCGTGTGCAGAAAATCTTTAAAACCAGTGACAAAGACAGTATTTCTCAATATCTAAAAGTCTTTGCAACAGAGTGTTTTCACACGTAACAAGGTGGCAATCTGATGCTGTAAGTAACAGCCAAAAGTATCCCGTGCTCTTACACTAAACTTCTAAATCTCTTCCACCAGACATCTCTCCTGATTTTGCTTAGCTGATGCTTTTTATTCAATGTTATTCTGACCACGCTGGGCAGCCCCAAAGCAGGCTGGTTTGGGTGCTGCGCTAGTGAAACGACTCTGCTCTAGTGACCTGGTGTGGTGTCTTAGGTGACTGTACCTGCAAACCCGCGTTGGGTACCCATTCTGAAGTTCCCGCACTTGTAAATCCTGGCCTTTGCAATCCACACGCAGTTTGTACAGAGCCGAGAATGTTCATTTGTGCAATATCCTTCTCTTAAGCTGCTTAAGGTTTTATAATTTCTCTGACAAGCTCTGGGGGAGGGACAAGCATGCTGGGTCCAGGCACACATCTTGGAGTTAACAACTGGGTTAACCATTTAGCCCCAACACTTCTGACATCCTAAAGGCGAGCAAGCGCAGTGTGGTCATCTTGGCTGCAGTTGTACCCCTGTCTGGCCCTGGGAGCGTTTCTCACAATGTCTGCTTTCAAATGCCAGTTTTAGATCTCCCTGGCAATTACATCTCGTGTGATCAAAAACTTACACTGCGGATCCTGCGGCTTCTCTTTGTGCTCGTGGCAGGTCGAACCGCATTAGCATCCTTTGGAGATACTGAGGGAGGACATGCTGACAGGCCCACTGCAGCTTATTGTGCCGGGGGACATTTTTCATTGAAAAAGACGTTTTTATTTATTTATTGATGTTTGCTTTTTTAAGTTTAAAAAAAAACAGTACTGTTACAGGATAAGAGCCCACTACGGCAAAAGTTCTTTCATCCTCACAAAAATCCCTAAAACTGCAAATTAAATATTAATCCTGATTTTACCAAAAATCCCCAACAGCAACAACACAAAACAACTTATTTCAAGAGAGAATTTAGTAGCTCAGCTATGCCTGCCTTGCCCCAAACTAGAAGAGTAGCTTATAGGAGAAAATAACCAAACAATAAGGCCCGAATCTTGCAATAAGCTTTGGGGCAGCAGCCCTGTCTCTCTAAGCTAGTGTGTTAACCCTGTGAAGCTTCATATTTTAGCCAGCACGCAGTCTAGATATGCTGTTCCTGATTTTGTTGTATCTTGGATATCACAGATACCTGGTTTACACAGAGAGAGCACTACTGTTTAAATACAGGAGGTTAATTTTGGCTATCCCACTGGGTATTTTCACTGCCTTTTTGCCATGCTGTAGCAATTCAGTAACAGTAATATCTGGGATCAAAGACATTTCAGACTTTCAAATATCTCATTTCTTAACAAAAATGAAATATCTGAGTTTGCTTTCACCTGGAGAGCTAAGAAAGCTGATGTCATCAAATGTTCTTTGAGAGATGGCATATCTTGGAGGAGTGATACTTACCTGAATGCTACAGTTACCCGAGTTTGTTTATATACAAAAGTGATTTGCACAGAGGTTTGTCCTTGATAGCACTGTCTTGTGGAAATCGGTATCAGCTACAATAAAGAAAAGATCACCATCAGCTGAAAATATAGTGATGTTTTTTTCTGAAACATTGCTTCCTCTGAGTAACAGCTATATATTTTTTCTGGTGTTATGAGAAATTCACTCTCTGGGATGCATTATATAGATGTACAGATGTCAGGCTGTATGTCAGGTTGAAGTGAGGACACAGCTTTGTCTGACTGGGCGGTTGCAACAACCTTATTAAATCTCTCAGAAAGTTCTTTAGAAACCGCATCTGTGATATTAAAAGAAAGAAAGGGCAGCTCTACAGAACAATATTGTGATATGAAGGAGAAGAAAAGCAGCTTCTTATAGGATCTTTAGTTTAGTCTGTCATGTACACAGTGGTCTGAAACAGAGACTATATACATGGTTTTTTTGCCTGTCTTTCAGTTCTGCTCTGGAGGTGTTTGTCTCAGACTTATCAAAAAGAAAAAAAAAGAAAGAAAGAAAAGCCCAACAACAAGCCAGAAACTGAAATAGTTTCTTTTACCCGTACAACTAGGAAAGCTCATCAGCAAGCAGCCTGGCTCCTTTCTCTCCATTGCTGAGGAAAAAACAGGTTTATAGAGCTCTTTCGCAAGCAATGATGTTTACCTGATGCTTTGTGATCACCAAACTAGAACAACTTCTCTTTTATTCTCAACACCCTCCGCCCTGACCTGGGATTATAACATGGTTTCTAGGAGGAATTACAAATTCTAGCTACGAACCAGCCGCTAGTGAAGGAAAGGGAAGTCTCAAGAGCACCAGTCTCACAATCCGGAGAGTGTGTCCTAATACCTGGCTTAGTTCCTCAAGATTACTTCCTCCCTGTTAGCACATACTCAGCAGGTATTTTTCTACAGAAATACAGAAAAGGGTAGGACAGTTGCTTTTATAATCCTGGACTCAGACACCTTATTACAGATACATTGTCTTGGTCACAGAGAAGGTTTTGGGAAGCTCCATCCCTGCTCCTCCACTAAGGGTTGCTGTCCAGGGATCTTAGAGCAGAAGGAGCTCTGAGACAAAGCGTATTTACAGAGGGAGTCAGAGAGATACCGGTTGGACATTTCCATTTCAGCAGAGAGAAAAAAAAAGGACGAGGTTTTTCATAGAAGTATCATAAATCAAAAGCATCATAAATCTTCCAGTCTGTCTACAGAAGATGGTGCTTCATTTTATGCTGCAGTGGAGCACAAGAAATTAATCTCTCTTTCATTGAAAAAGATCCTGCAACTAATGGGTATGGCAACATTGTCTGACAGTCCTAGGGTGGCCTTCCAGGCCACTCAGGAATACAATTTTTGCAGAAACACAGCATTTGATACAAGCAGAACAGTTCCTAACAGATGCCACACTGCAATCATCTTCTACGTCACCCCATGCCAGCGAGCCTCGGGACAACGAATATTGTGAGTTCCTTACAGTAACACCAAGGTATATTTTTGTAGCCTGAAATGAAGCCCATTGCTGTCCTGCACATCCTACTTCTGCATGGAGCCAGCTCGGATGTCCCCGCATCCATGGCACAGCTCACTCACACCCTGGAGACTCCTCCATTGCTCCACACCAGGTTGGGAAATCAAAACCACAACAGTAAGTTCATCACCCTCCTGTGTGTTGTTGATTACAGAAATTGGTGTGCCCTACTCAAATAACGAGATGGCCCATCTAAACAAGGAATAGGTGCTTATTATTGTTAACGTTTGTTCGGTCGCATGCTATTCCTTACATTACAACACAGAGTAAGGGTCGGAGATGGCCTTATGGCCACAGAGCAGCCAGAGGGGCAACTTTCTTTCAGTCTTTCATACACAAGCTTATAGTGAAGGTAAATCTAGTCTCCAGACACACAGACCTCTCTCAAGAGTTATGATTTTGGATGTCATTTTACATTTACACCAACTCTACAAGATTACGGAAATGTCCAACTGTACAGCTGAAGCAGTGTAACTTACCCTCCGTGGAAAGGGAACTCTGGCCGCCTGTCTTCTCAAACACACGTTTATCAGTAGATGGTGCTGTTGTGTTGGTGAATTTTCCTAGGGGACAACTGACAAACGATTTCTGGATTTTCTTACCTCCCTGACTTTATTGTGAGCTTTCTTTGGTACCTTTGATAACTAAAGCCTATAACTGAACGATATTGCTCAGCAATATTTCTTGTAACTGCCTCTGCAATGTCCTAATTCTTCAACGCTGAACCCTGGAGAACCATTTATATCAGTATAAACTGGGTTTAAACAACTCATTTGTTGGAATGGCAGCAATTTATATTGACTGTGCGCAGGTAACCAACTGCACACGGCCTGGGGCATTGGCAAATGGGGCACACTGTTCTGTTTCCTACTTAGGGCATTACCATGTGCATGAGGAATGCCAATGAGGGACAAAACGTTCAGGTAGAGTGATGAAGTACTACTGAACACTCCTGACTTAAAACTGATCACTAATATTGTAGGTAAAATAGCCCAGGCATTAGCCTGAATATTTTTTTGAGGTGGACCCCTAAAAAAGTTTCCAATGAAAATGAAAGCTCCTTCCATTAATTCTCATATGCATTAGATACTTCAATTTAACGGTCATCTCAGGGTCCTGTAGGACTCATGAAAAGAGCGGCACGGACCTAGTGATTGCGGGTGGAAAACCACTGCATCAGAATGCAATGCATACTGAATAACGTAGCGTCTGCACTGGTGCGAACTCCTATGCTGCCTCCACAGAGCAGAAATACAGAGCTGCCAAGTGAGACCCGTTTCTGCATGTGATGTTTCCACTGTACAGTTCTTAGCATTGTTTTCCTGCTCCGGAGATACAAATGGCTACTCAAACAACAGCACAGAGCCTGCACACAAAGACTTTTCCAGAAGATCACTAGATGGAGCCCAATTCTAAGTAAAAAAACATGTAAAGCTAGCTTCTCAGTGTCTGCGCCGGGCTGCAGCGCTCCTGCCTTACGGCACGCTACAGCTATGATCTCAGTGTCCCCTCCAAGGCTGAAGATGAAATACCTTCTGAATGTGCAGGTTAACTACAGTTTGCATGAAACAGCAGCCACTTCCTACTCTCTAGTCCAGCTCTGTTCAAATCCATCGTGCTGCTGCAACACCAACACAGTAAGAGGTTTTAAACAATGCCGAATTTAGATCTGAAGGAGCACATGCATGCAGACGTCCCCCTGCAACCCTGTGCCACAACTGCAAAGGTAAGCCTTCGAATATCTTTTGGCTGTTGTGCTTGCTGTGCACAGAAAGGGCGAGGACTGAAACTCCTCTCTCACCTGCTATCCCCTCGCCTCTCCTGTGAATTTACATGTATTCAGATGAAGTGTCAGCTGAAGTCCATCTTAGGGTCAGAAGCAAACTGGTCAAGGGGTGCATGCGTGATGACATTCCCATCCGTCTGGATACTTAGATGGCCCTTGGCATCTCCCTCTTTGAATAGCTCAGTATTATTAGTAGTACTCATTACTGCACTGTCCCTGATGTAGTAAAGACAACGAATGGAGGCGTGCAGAAGGCTAACCGGCTGCTAGCTGAAACGGCAGGGAGTTAAAGGCTGAGTCAGGAGCTGAACATAGGCTTCCTGCTCAGGCTCATGTCCTGCCCATGAGAACATCCTTCTAACCTTATCCTTATCATCATCTTCCCCTCCCTTCCCCTCTCCTCATGGCCCCATCCACTTTGGTTCTGAACAACACAATGATTACTAATGTTTTTAAATATTCAGTCCACTTCAATGGAGGTGACAGACAGCCCACTCTCACATTCTCTTATCTCCGATATGTGAAGAGGTGGCAAGGAAAAGAACGATCAAGCTTTTGGTATGAAGTGTTTAAAAATAAAAGGTTCAATAACCCTAAAAGTAACTGAAATACTTCCTCCCGGGTCACCCAATTTTAACGTGACAACGATCTATAAACGCAGGACAAAATGGTGGTGGTGGTGCGACCTTTTCCAGGAGACTCAGCCGAGCTGAAGTCCAAATTCACAGGGGATTCCCAGGTGACCAAGACACGGGGCCACCCTGCGCAGCGTGACAACCGTATTTCCGCTGTCCAGACTACAAGACGCAA
>NW_008795139.1:680873-789785 GCF_000699145.1 Aptenodytes forsteri | reverse complement strand
ATGATGTGAATACAATACGATTCCAGGAATCCCTCACTTCCTGGAACAGATTAAAAGGGGCAAACAAAAGATTACTTAGTAGGTTGGGTTTTTTTCTCGGAGCTTCATTACTGCTGGAGTCAGTGAAAAAGCAGGTTGCTGCTCTCCCGGCTCTCTTCCCCCAAGCATTCGGGGAGATATTATTTATTGGTATCTATTTATTATTATTTCAGAGTGCTCTGAGTATTTTTTCTAAAAGATTGCTCTGAAGGAAGATTATATCCTCTTTAAATATATGTAATTTCCCTTTTCTCTGGTTATTTTAAAAACTTTTTTTGTCGTCGTTTTCCGAAAAAGCAGAACAAGAATACGTTATTTTCTAAAGCACTGAAAGTGCACACATTTTCCTGGCCAAAGTTGCTAAACAATCCGCAAAGTCTTTCTCGGACAGCCTGATTCGCCTTCTGCTTGGCTTTTTCTGTGTCTGAAACACAACCTACCGCGGAAGGGTTTGCTGCACTGAAAGTGCACACATTTTCCTGGCCAAAGTTGCTAAACAATCCGCAAAGTCTTTCTCGGACAGCCTGATTCGCCTTCTGCTTGGCTTTTTCTGTTACTGAAACACAACCTACCGCGGAAGGGGTTTGCTGGGACTCTCCAGCCTTCTCTTACCGTGAACCCCTAACCAGAGGCTGGAACTAGCTCGCTCCTTCTGGGAAGCAAAGAAAAAGGAGACGAGAAGAAAAAAAGAGAAGAGGAGAAAGCATTTCCCACCTTCTTGAAGACTTAATGCTTTTCCCTTGGTCCAGGAGTGACATGATCCTCTGCGTTCAGGGGTAAGATACTTTGCAGCCTTCTTTTAAAAGCTGTGGTCTGATAATTGTAATTAGTAAGATTCTCTGGGACAGTTTTTCAGCTCGTGTGAGTTGCCATGTGCGATTGTAATGGAACGGGAATGACTTACGCTGGCCGAGTGCTAAGTTGTGCGTCTGTGTCCTATGTGTCTGCTTTTTAGATTCCACAGCCAAAATCATAGCACCATAAAGTGTTCCCGATTTTCGTGTTTTCTATTGCTGAAAAACTACATGGTATTCAAAGCCTCTGGGGGAGTAAAAATTAGTAAAAATGTGGAGTGTGTTGTTCAGTGGTGTGTGTGTGCAGCAGCAGCGGGGACACAAACTCGAGACTGTAGGTGTTCTCTAATGTCCCGGTGGAAACAAACTGCTCACAGGAAAAAACTTCCCTGGACTTCAGATGCTTTTGTCTATTTCTAAGTAAATATTTATGCTAAACATATTTATTTGGTTTTCTACTTATTTGTTTTTCTCCATTTATTCGGTTTTCTATTGCTTTTACAGGTAAGATTAAATGTATGTACATATATAGAGACTTACACATACAGAGCATTCTGCCGAATGAAGGCCACAGGGGGCACATATATAGTTACACCACCTTTGTTCAGTAGAACAGGTAACATCCAAGTCCCTTCGCCGGTACTGGTGTCTGGTACCGGTGTGTTGGCACTTCAGTGTCTGTATGATCAGCTCAGGTCATCAACATGCGTAAATACCTGGTCTGCAGGAATCACCCAGCATTTTTACACATGCTGCATATTTGGAAAGTGTCAGCATTTGTTTCAGCCTGAGCTGTAATGTCAGTATTACCCATCCCTCCTGCCCTCAGTGGATTTTCCTCAGAGATAATGCATTTGCCCTTGTCTGCTTTATATGACTAAAGCACAGGGATTTTTCTGCCATTTCCCCCCAAAATCTGTTCCACAGACAAGCAGAGCTCATGCTTACCAATACTTTCCTACTACTCAAGTGGATTTGCTTTTGCTTTTATTTTCAGTCTACTGCTGCAGTCCCTACAGCCACGGCAAAGGGAATTCATTTTTCAACTTAGGCTTTGTGGAACCCTTATCTGAAGCTTTTCTCCAGGGTTAACATACTAGAGCTACTCCTTCCCTTCACCCACTAAGAACTTGTGTAGATGGTTGTCTCTTAGTATCTTTTTTATGACCATTTATTGCTTGGTTTTCATTATCCTCTAGGATTTCATATGTCCTGGACTCCATGCTCTGCCTCCTATTCAGACCAAGCTCCCATGGGAGTCTTGGGACGTGGCTGATGGAAGGGAGAGCAGCTCGACGCACTTTTTCTTGTACTATTTGTACTGTGTTACAAAGTTTTAGCTTATCAGCAAAGTAACTGCAAAGCTAACACTAAATGGTATCAGACATATCTGGTTCTCTTGAACTTTCTTGGCTTTCCAAGGCTTTTTGAAACACTAATTGCCAAAGCACAGGGAAGTTCATTTGCTGTTTCTCTCGAGACTCTACACAGACTACCAGCTAGACATGCCAAATTTTATATATTTGTTTTCTTCCTCATCGCAGCTGTTGTACTAACACTCTACTCTGTTCAGTCTTGATCCTCCATGTGTCTCTCCTCTACTTTCTTTCTTACAAGCACTAATTATTTTCAAATACTTACTTTGCCCCATTAAAGGGCTGACTTTTTCATGTGGGCATACCTTTTTCAACATGTCCTTATCCCAGCAAACTCTTCTTCTCCCTCTTGCAAATGTACTTGCATTAAAAGTTGTAGACTGGCATTACTCGCTGATCCCTCTGCTCTCCCTTTCCTGTGCTTGGAGCTGCTCTGGTCACAGCAGCAACTCTTTTTTCTTCAGCCTGTGTACAAAGTTGTTTAGCACACAATCACCTCCCAGTCCGTGAGAATTTCTAATCCTGTGCTCCTTTGAGACTACAGCTGCACTAGGGCTGTTTGTAGGGGGAGAGAGGGGCATAAGGCAGGTCTATAGAAGGAAAATAGGAAGAGTATAAGCATGGTCCTTCTCTGGCTGCAGTGGAAGAATCCTCACAGTCACTGCATGGGGTTTGGGCTCCTTCAGCTTCAGGTGGCAGAAAGCATAAGGCAGCAGAGAGCAAGCACAGTGGGAAACCTCGTCTTAAGCACATGGGCTCAGCTTCAGGGAGACCCACAGTGGCTCTATAAAAGAAACCTACTGACAAATTCACGTAGTTGATGTGTCTTTTGGAGGACTGAACTGTGAACTGGTACAGCCCTTGAAATTAACAACTTTCTGCAATGAAACGGGAGTACAGTTCCCCATGCAGCTTTGCTATCTCTCCCTTCCTTCCCAGGCTCTTAGCCAATTCCTAATTTCCTCTCTAAAGTAGGTATATAAAAAGAAAAAAAAGTAGTTCCGTGCTAGAACACGAAAAGTTTTCTTTGTGTTCAAAACCTTTCCCGAAGGGTAGGCCAGAAAAATTTTCCAGGAGAAAATAAGTTTGGAGAGATTTGGAATTTGGACTGCAGTATTTAAGTTCCGGGGAGCGAGTGGGCAGTGAGCGGTGCAGGACTGATTTTACTTAACATTGGTCACAGTCATTTTCAGCTCAGTGAACAGTTGGTGTAAGAACGCACCTGAGAGAGAATGCTCTGCCAACAGCGCTGTGTAACACCCTCTGCACAGCGCGAACTGTTATATTAGGTTCAATACAGTGAAGGATCTGGTTTATAGTCCTCCTTGCTCAAAAAGGGGGGAAATGGAGAATCAGGAATCTCCTTTCCCCAAGAAGGCAGGTAGCTAGACATTTGTGAAGACCGTGACATTGAGAGGGAGACATCCAAATATCTTTAAAAATGCAGCCCTCCCTCAACACTTACAAATGTACGGTGGGACTTAAAAGAGAACTCAGAGGCTTCCTAACAGCCATCTCCAGGTATAAAAGTATATTCAGATCCACTGTTCTGTAAAAGCCACTGAAGACACAGTCCCTGTGGTCAAGGGTGCCTGGTGGGGATATGGGCCAGCAATCACTTTTATTAGGTTTGGCTTCCTATCCATGAAGAGAAATTAAGAAATGAGGATCAGATGCCATGAATGCCAAGTAGATATCCTGCTTTGAAATGTGATTTGACATATGGAAAAAGGAAGAATGTTCTTTTCTAAATGCCAACAGAATAGTGGGGTTTTGCCATGTATTGCATGGGCAGGAAGCGTCTCTCCGTAGATTCAATTCTTCCAGTGGTTTTACAAAAACCTTACCCCAAACCTACGTGGTTTTATTAGAAATGCAGAGTCATGGAACTGACTGTGGCTCTCACTCACAAATCATTGTGAAGTCATTTTCAGGTTATCTCTAATCAACTTTTCCCCCAAATCCCTTCTTTGTGCTCCTGGTCCCATACCTGAGACTCAGCAGTTTGAGAAGGTGGAGTGCTATGATCAGGTGCAGATCAGTTTACAACACATTTATGTATGTACCTGAAGTGTCACTGTTTGCATAAAGCACAGAGAAGGAGGAAGGTTGGAAGGGAAGTGCTTATGACTTTAGAGTCTCCTTCCACTTCTCTCTTCAGTGATGTGGGAGGAGGTGGCTGCTGCCTTTGCAATCACCATCAGCTCCAATGGTGCTGTGACGGTCTTACGTTGAGGACTGTGTTGTATTTCTCTGGAAACTCAGCCATCTTTTATGTTAAGTGTCTGAAAGAACATCTCAAGCAAGTGAGTGCATGTGGGGGATATAACACAGGACATGCAGCAGTACAGGGCACACAAAGGCAAAGAGCCTAGAAGAAAAGACAGAAACTAATGTTTTTGCTCAGGAGATTGCCTGGGAACAAAGACTTCCCTGGCCCCCAACATCCATCCTTCCTCTGGAGCTCTGCCTTCCTTTAGGAATCTCCATGCTGCAGAGAAGGAGCTCCTATGGCCCACGAGAGCTCCAGGCTTTGTGAAACTGCACTTAGATGCTGAATGGCTACGCTAACACTCTCTTCAGGCTACAGAGGGAGTAATGTTCATAGCAGCGCAGTCTTGGCAGAACCTCCTACTACTATAATCCTGCAGGGGTTACAGTCGCACTATCATCTCCATCGTGCCGTTGAACGCTAGGGTTTGTGTAGTGCACAGGCTTGGCTAAAACAAGAATTCCCATTATTCTACTACAAGATCAGCTCACCCTGAGTTCTAACAGACACATTTAGGATCACATCAACCTTGAGCAGAAAGCAGGTAGGACAAAACCCAAGCTATTCCCCATTCTGCTTCTAATTACATTACAGTAAATGCCTAACAACCCACTAGCAGAAAAAGATGCTCCAACATTGTAATGATGTAAGTGAAGCTGTAATGCTGCAAGTGAAGCTGTAATGGTGCTATGAACCTTACTGCCTCTGAAACTACATATTAAAAGGCAAGATCTAAAAATATCAGGTTTCAAATCAACCTAAATTGCACGATAGACCACCTTTTACAAGGCGAAAAAGGCCAACTCCCTCTCCCTGTTTCTAAGGGCTCATCTTTAGCTGTGTAATTTTCCCCCCTTGCCTCTCTGAAACATAATCATAGTGAAGGTCTGTTTATAAAACATAACATGTTGTAATACAATGTAGCATGCACTGAGCAGAAACTGCAACCTATTTCAAGGCAAGGAAAAACAGCAGAGTATGCCCTTCATTTCAGACCTCATCCTTTGCTGGCAGAGGAAAAGATCAGGAGACTGTCACTCGGGGGCATTGCGGTGGATTTGTCAGAGCCGATCATGCAGCCTCTCCCAGTTATGGCCTTCCAGGAGGAGTCTGCGCCTGCCTTTGCAGCACCAGTTCCAGACAGCAACCCACCTCAGACACGAGACCCTGAAGAAGACCTTCTCTGCATTGCAAAAACCTTCTCCTATCTGCGAGAATCTGGTAAGGCTCAACTCACAAAGTCAAGGGGTCAGAAGGCTACAGGGAGCAGGGAGCCAACTCTGCAATCTGAGCTCCAGGAAGAATCTCCTGATCCCACTTCAGATAGGAACCTGGTTCTGTCACAACCATAGCTGACTCTTGTGGGTGCAGCAAGTGTATTTTCAGTCTCTATAAACTTGTATCATGAAGTAATTTATTACTAGTGTAAGCAAAAGCTTTGTCTTTTATAACTGAATCAGGAGAAAGAATTGCAAGAAGGCCCCTCTTTCTCTGTAAACTGCAGTAGCTGCAAAAGTAGTCATTCCCATCCCAAGCCCCAGCGCAGCAATGACAGGCATAGGTAGGAAACCCTGGTTACTTCCCAAGCCCTGAATTCAGTAGGCTTCAAGGCTTCTCTAAATACACTGCCGGTCCTTTAATATGTTCTTTCCCTAACAAGTTCTTTCTGGAATGCTTTTCCAGGTTGGTACTGGGGATCTATCACTGCCAGCGAGGCCAAGCAGCATCTCCAAAAGATGCCTGAGGGCACCTTCCTGGTACGGGACAGCACCCACCCCAGCTACCTGTTCACACTCTCTGTCAAGACAAATCGAGGTCCCACCAACGTGCGCATCGAATACACTGACAGCAAGTTCCGGCTAGACTCAAACTACTTGTCCAAACCTCGCATCCTGGCCTTCCCGGATGTGGTCAGTCTTATCCAGCATTATGTCATGTCCTGCACAATGGAAAGCAAGAATGAGGCTCCTTACCCACCTCCGTCTCCTCTACCTCCCATGCAAAAAGAGATGGCAGCAGCTGCAGTACACTTGAAACTCATCCGGCCGCTCAGCCGCAAAGACAACATCCCCAGTCTACAGCACCTGTGCCGGCTACGGATTAACAAGTCTACAGCCAACGTGGACCAGCTCCCTCTACCTAGGCGGATGGGGGACTATTTGAAGCAATACCCTTTCCAACTCTGAAGCGTGGCCATTTTGTCTCAGGCATGACAGACAGGGACAGAAATAAGAGAACTTTGTGTCTTTGTCCCGCTAAAGCACGGCATCAGGTGGGCACAGTAAAGACCTGATTATCAACAGAGACTGCATCCATCTTTCCTCTCCCCTTCTCTCTAAATCCATTCCAACGCCAGGGAGGAGTTGGTTGTTTCAGTGAACAACGGGACACAATCTGAGCTCTGAACCTCAGGCTGCGCCGATAGTGGCTGTGAGAAAGTGCTGTAGGCATGTGCACACTACTTGAATTTCAGAGTTGCTGTGACACCGGAAATGTTAACATTGTTATTTTTGCTATTTATTTCCATGGCAGTTTCTCTCCTCGTGGTATTTTAAAAGCACCTTTTACTTTATTGTTTTTTGTTTCTTTTTCTTTTGTGAAATTAGAGATAGAATAAAGACTCCCAGCCAACTGGCAGCCAAAAATCTGTGGGAATTTGGATTTGGATTCACATCCAAATAGTACCTGTCTGAGCCTGTCCTTGCAACAGGTCACAGGAGTCCACATCCAAGCTCCCCCAGACTTCTGAGGTATGTGGGACTCAGATGACTGTATCTAGACCCACCTCTACAGAGGTAAAGAATATTTTTTTTTCTTCCTGGGCTACAGGGGGCTGGGTATCGTAACCTCAAAGCACATTGGTAGCAGCTTGTGCATCTCCCAGAAATGCATGCTGCATCATAGGTTGTGGACAGGAGACTTCTTTGAGGAAGCCCTTCTTCCTTGAGACCTCTAAGCAGAGATTCTGGATATTGAGCTTGGACCAGGGAGCACTCATCCCATTTTTTTTTTCATCTTCCCCGTCTCCAAAGGAAATTTGTGGCAAAACATTTAGAAACAAGTAATCAGAAACCCAACTTTCTTATTTGCAGGCAGAGGGATTTGGTTTCAGAGCACTCTGCATTTGGCTTGCGTTTTAAAAGTGCTGTTCCCTGACATTGCCCTTGCCTTGCAAGACGTGGGGCAAGAACGAGGTCTCCTTGACCAGGGGTTCAGAGACAACTCTGCTGAGCTGCACCAAAGACACACACAGCTTCAGGATATTTATTTATTTATTTCTGGGGGGTAACAAGTTAAAAGCACCTCAGTAGAAAGAGCTGTCCTTCCTCTCTGCTAACACAATGCCAAACTGCCAGTTGCTCTGCTTCTGCCAGCATTATTCACGTGGCTTCAATCAGAGCTAGGCTCTAGTACACACTGGAAACCACAGTTCAACTTTTCTGTTTGCCAAGGTCCAGACCTCTCCTCTCCCTTTCTCCCACTTGCATGTTTGTTATCCTTAATTAGATTTTTTGCTCTGGGTTTACTTCTCGCACCCCATCCCTTTCACACCCTTGCAAATGAAGCACAATGGCTCTCCCTTGCTCTTTTGCGGATAGGAGGGATAAACAGCAGATGGGATCTGCCCAAAACCAAGCATAGACAGAGAAGTTGCCCCTTCCTCTTCATTTGCATGATCCCATCATCCTTCCAGCCTGTAGGAGCCAGTCCATGCCACTGAGTGAGAGTAGAGAAAGGAACAGACAGGTCTAGAGAATTATCTTTTGGCTTCTTTCACCCGTAAGATCTCATAACTTGATCAAGCAGGAACCAATGTTAAGGATTCCTCGTTCATCCCTCCCTGGGACTGTCTCTCTAAGGCTCTGTAAGTGAGAAGAGACAAATCCCAGCTCTACCTGAGGGTTGAGAGAGGAGGTAGAAAAGGATGGGATGGTGACCAAGGAGACAAGCTCAAAGCATTTCTTCCACCCTAACTTAAAGCTGCCCAAAGGGACAAGATCGGCTGATGTGCTTAGTCAGTGTCCTTTTTTTTTTTTCCCCCCTCCACATTTATACAAGTTTGTGCTCTTGCAAGCTTTGTTTTTGATACTTTGATGATTGACAGAGTGCATGCGTGATGTCAGGTTTGCTTTTTATTATATCCTTCCCCCTTGCCCCATATGGCAGGAACCGCGGGAAGGTACTGAATGAGAATGAAAACTTAGAAGGCAAAACAAAAAAGAAAACTTTTTTTTTTTAAAATAACGTAAACCATAAACCACTGAAAAGGCTTCCTTTTATCCAAACACCTCTGTCTGCCTGAGGACACTGGGAACAAGGAAACCACAGCTCTTCAAGGAGCAGCAGTGATCTCAGGAAGCCCACATGGCTCGGCCACAGGCTTGATATCTATTGCGTGTGAAAAGCCAGTTTGAGAAAGGTACAGCAGGAAAGGGCAAGTTGTTCAGCTCTCTGAAACTTGCCTCCTACTCGATCTTTTCTCTGTTGGGGGTAATGAGGAAATCAAGCTTGCAGGTTTGACCGCAATGAGGTCAGTCATTGCGCCATGAGAGCTCAGCTAAAATGGCAGAAGCATGGAACAAGAATGAATGCCTGGTTAATCCCCCAGCAGGACGATGCAGAGGCTAAGCTGAAGGCTGTAAGCTCATATGGGCAGGGACCATCTCTGTTATATGTTTGTTCTGCATCTAGCACAATAGGGTTCTCTAGGTGCTACTGCAATACAAAGAATAAACGATACAGTTACTCCAAAACGTCAGTTTCTTCTATCTTGAGTCAGTTTGTTAAAAATCATTTGACTTGGATTTTAAATAAACATTTTAAATATATTTTAAAGCCACTCGATGTAGAAGTCTTTGGTAAAATCCAAATGGATTAATTCATTTCCTGTTCACAGAAATTCTCCCCAAGACCAAACAAACTCTTGATTTTTTTCAAACAAGACACAAAAACCTTTAACAAAAAGGAAAGCCCTTCAGATACTGGGAGAGTTAACCCCAAAATCATCATCAGTGTGGGCCTGGTTTCTACCGCACACAGACGAGCAGCAGCAGGTCCCAAGATACCAGGGGCTTAAGGAACGTTCTTTAATGATGTAGAAAAACCCAGGAATGATTTTTGTATTGCTTCTATGTGCCATAGAAAACCATTACAATCTAGGGGAAAGGAGACGGAATGTAAGTGGAAGTTTGGCAACTTGTTTACAGCAGGCTTCAAGTTGGCCCCAAAGAAAAATTCTGCTCACGGTAGTGTTGAAAGACAAGTTCATGAAAGGCAAACCATGCTTTGGATGCGAGACTCACGGCATCAGCTTCTTCCCCATGTTCTGCTGCCGCTGGGCCTCAGTCTCCCCGTATTTGCAGTCTGGCCCAGCACCCTTTCCCCTTCTCATCACCTCACGCGCCAGACACAGCAGGCATGGAAACCACCGGGAAGCTGGATCTCCCCTCCCGTGTCAGAGAGAGACAGAGGCCACCCCATCTGTCCTGCCTCTGTGAAATGCAGGGAATACACTGAGGGAACCCCACTACTGGCACATGACTCCACTGTGGCCCCTTTGCACCCACTTCCCAGGAGGGATACTCATGCCACAGTCCCCCCATCCTGCCCGAAGCAAGGCACGGCGTGCTCTCAACCACTGGAAACAATAAAACATGCTCAGAAAAAAACAGAAGCTTAACTAGTTCCTCTCCATCATTCTCCCTTTCTGAATCCACTGGCTTCAAAGTTCAAAATAGTGCTTTAAAGTATTCTTGAAGCATGTGCTGTCCTTTCTGTGCCAGTCATGGGGCTGGCATTTGCTAGCAAACATTGTTTCCACAACCTCATCAACGTGAGTCCATGGGTAGATTTCCATTGCACACCAACCAGGAAACGTTGGCAATGGAATAATCTGCTCAAGTTTAAGTTGTTAAACAAAAACAATCACGTCCCTCTTGGTTTTAGGGGAAATGTGGAAAGCAAGCTAGACAGGGTAGAAACAAAACACAATCAAAGTCAGTGGAAAAACGAAAACAAAAGGAAGGAAAAGCTGCATCCATCTTTAAAAGGGAACTTTGAAAACCCTGGAAAATACTGAAAAGAAAGATGCAGCATTTCTGACACATTATTAAGTAATTTCCTAATTTCTTAGCTGGGCTAAACTCTTTCCCTAGCTACGTATATGAAACCCTGCTGCTCCCTTTCCGCAGATTAAAGGCAGAAACGATTGGCATGAGTCAAGCCAACACATAACTGCAGTTACACATGGTTTTACTGCATTGGCTGTTATCTTAACGACTCCCACTCCTGCATCTTCAGCACATTTTGTTAAAGCAAACAGGTTCGTGTTCTGAGAACTGCGCCAAACCTCCGTGCAGACTGAACTGATTTTTACAATTGAATTCCACATCTCTGGAAACAGGAGCATTCGTGGAAATGCAAACTGACCTTTATAATCACTGAAGTACAGCTGCAACACCTCTCCCAGCGACACCTGTATAGTTTGCTGAGCCAATGCACGACAATTTGGTTGGATTCTCTCTTGCTTTTTCTGACTACAGATAGAAACATGGATGTGGAGACCTCACTGAGAGTCTAAAAAGCAGACTGATAGGATCGGGAATAGAAATCCCAGTCCAATGCTGAAACCATGCTGCTATGGCTCACTGCCACAGCAGAAATACCCTGCAGTTTGTCAGGCACATATGGTATCATTTTCCGTCTTAAATAATCAGCCTTCTGAAACAGCAACACATGCAAGGGAAAAATAACCCGTTTACGTGCACATGTTCCTATCCTCTCAAACTTACTGAAATCTTATTCCTTTCCCCAGATCCTCTCAAGTGCACAACTTCCCTTAGCCCAAGCCAGATGAACCAGCAAGAAATGAAGTGAATCAGCAGAGTGTATTTAATTCTCTTATGACAGACATGGTCAGGTGTTTCCAGCTCTCAACCCATTACATGGCATTTCTAGTCCAAATTCCATTGTCAGTCTTACCTGCTATCTATGAAATTAAGAAAATTAAAATCAAAATTAACTGGACGCTGTATGTATGGCTCTTCTGCTCTGCTGAATCATGTTCTCATGTCCACATCTGTCAGAAGCCAATTATCACCGTCCTTTCCTCTCTCTCCCTAATGACTGCTGAAACACTTGCAATCTGCACGGAAATGCACTATCCTCTTCCCCACCCCTGAACTCATCAGCAGTCCAAAGGTCTGGAGCATAGGGTAAAGCAATATCCAGTAAAGATATGCCAGAGCAACTTTGGATGCCAAGTAACATCTTCCAATTCACTCAGTTCCTAGCAGCATTATCACAACATCTACGTCTCATTTTCAGTGAACCCCACCTATCATTCACAGGAGAAAATGAAAGAAAAAAACACCAGACTAGGCAGCTCCTTATGAAACAAACCAGCCAAAGGTAAAAATGAGATATTATTTACAGAGATCTGCCCTGTCCTTGGGCAGAAACGTTCATCCTTTTGCCTTTTTCTGTTCACAGCAACTTAACATTGAACTTTTAAGAGGGAGTACAAGGGAACCCAGTCCTGCCAGTATTGCCTAATGGCATGATAGCGAAAAGAGGGCTATGCAGTTACTAAGTGCGTTGATAACACGTTCAGACTCAGACTAATTTCTTTTGAGACATGCCTGTTTTCTGCCTGCACCTAGTCCTGCCTATTTTTTTTTTTTTTTTATAACCACGGGTGCGCCAGAGTGTCAGGGAATAGGAACGCGTGGAGGCACGGTTTTATCTGGAGGCTAACGCTGCCTCATGTGAACCCCCTTTTGATCTTCCACTTACGCTTCCTGAGAAACACAACGATTGTGTGGCTTCTGCTACGCACTGCACAAACAAGTAAGGCAAGTGGCCTTTGGGAGCAGGCATAATGCTGCAACATCAATCAGACATCCATCATCACCTCTGCTGTACATCAAAAAACGAGTTTAAAGAAAAATGACAAAGTGGGCCTAGGAATAAAATTAGATCAGAGGTTTTCAGTATTCACATCACGTAGACAGATGAGTGTACACAAACATACTCTTCTAAATTTTAGCAAGAACATGGGGGGTTTTTTTACTTGAAAAAAAGGTTATATTGTTCAAAGGAAAAGGCTACTGGTAGGCAAAATGTAGACCAGACAGAAGAAAAATCATTCTAACGGCTTCACTGTTAGCCTAGGCAATAAACTTCAAAAGGAAACTATGAAAAGGATTCCCGTAAGTAAAATACAATTCGGGTTTTACATAATAACGTAACAGTCTTAACATAATAATTTAGAGGGCTTTTAGATTGGGAAAGGGGAGGGAATACAACAAAGCTTCAGAACTTTAGCTAATATTCATTAAAGATGAGATTCAACGAAAAAGGAAATTTTACTGCAAATCATTGGTGGCTTAGTCCTTGCAATTTCCTCTTAATCAGCTGTGGTAGCGGTCACTGCTGGAGACGCGTTGTTGGGCTAGACGGCCCACAGGTCAGCTCCACATAGAGCTGGTCTTGCATTCTTGCAAAATCATCATTTGAATAATTTAAATATAGAAAAGACCAGACCCCAGAGGAAGCAACCTGCCCCAGCAGAGGAAAGGATCCAGTCAGAGCTGCTCCCGGTCTGACATACCAACCTAGATTTGCAGAAGAGGGTTTCCTTTTGCCAACAGGAACTACTCTCACCCTTTTGCTCCTCTTTCTCAGACCTTACTGGCAAGGGTTTTCTCCTGAATGCCATTACTTCCTAAATGTAGTGTAACTGCAGTTTGCAGCAGCTCAGATTTGAGTCGCAAAAATGAATACAATGTCAGGTTTTGTAAAAATAGCTATTAGATAGAGCACTCTATCTAGGCAGGAAAGGCATTTGCTCTAATGTACCCCCACGCAACTACAGTGACAATAAAAACTTGAAATAATACTGGCTACTGCAGCATTAGATTGTCCAAACATATAATCAGAGACTTGGTATTTCCCAAAAACCTATGATATAAATACGCCAGATGGGAGGACAAAGGAAGAGCTGGTCAACCAAAAATCAGTGGCAGAGCCCAGCCAGAACTTGAGTTTCTTGGACTCCAGCCTGGCAGCCTGCGTAACTCCATCATGTGATTGCCTTGATCTAGAAGATACGCTGCAACTTTTCCAATTGGGGCTGTCGGAGAAGTGCTGCTCTCACTGAAACAGCCCTGCCCGTGAAACCTGTAAACCAAAATCAGCTAAATCCAGGTTCGTTTCCCATTGAGTGTGACGGGAATTCACTTATTTCAGGGCTGAATTTGGTCCACTTGATATTCCAGGTTTTACAGACAAGGATTTTATCCCTGGTGTAATTCTGACGTGAATTTGGCTTTAGAGGAAACCGTAATGCTGAAGTGCAGCTTACTTAATACAAGAAAAACCTTCCTTCGCACACTGCCCCACCAGCATGCACAAACCCTATCTGACATTTATTTATTAAAAGCAAAAGGAAAGCTCATCATGCATTGTACAGTTAAGTTCTGGCTTCACTTGAATTCACCTACAAATACGCCAGTCAGAACATCTGCAATGCCACTTTGGGATGTAAACATTAGTCTGGGGAAAACTGAGCAGACAAACCTGGATTGATCTCAGCAAACTCATTTCACATTGGCTAAGATAGAGCTTTCAGCGATGACAATTCCTAAAACCAACAGATCTACGTTATATTTGCGACAAAGAGACAGCAGGACCCCGTGCTAAGCTCCTGGGACACCCATCCCATCCAACTGCGCCTCGCTGCTTGTTCTTTATAGGCTCACTCAATGCAAACCTGCAGAGAGATTTAATAGCTGATCAGAGAGACTGTATATTCTTTAATGTCAGGACTGTCTCTTCCCCAGAACAGCAATATGGTTTGAAATCTAGTTTACAGAAGGCAGAGCTGTGTTTATACTTGTCAGAAGTTACCCAACTTGGCAACGAATCTTCCCATCATGCAAGTGTCATCGCTGTCATTGCCAAACACTGCAGAGGCAGAGTTCAAAACACTACCTCCAAGCCTGCAAATATGTTGAAGAAACATGTTGCACAGTGCACATGCTATGTGTTTGCACATGTCTGAAAGCGTTAAGTAGCAGTAAAAGGTGTTGTTATGATTAAAATGTAAATCTGAAAAAGCCTAAAACATGACCTAATATTATTTCCCGGGAACCTTTTGGAAAACCTCTGGAACTTTTTGAAAATACCTCCTTCTTTTCTAAGCCTTTGGTTTTGGAATACTCCGTACATTCTTCTAAGACTCTGTAATTCACACCTCTAATTCCCTTCTCTCCAGTCCTGTGCTATGAAAACCATCTTGGCTGAGAGGCGCTGGGCAACATTTCAGAAAGAACACGTACAAAATAGCACTGCAAGTCTGCTGGAATGAGGCAGATCAGCTGGGGGCTGAACAGTTCCCATATGAGGCCAACATGGGGACTCCATATTACTCTTTTCTTTCCAAGAATATAGGCGATTGAAGGCCTCCCTGTGCATGCAAAAGCTTTTCTTGCTGGTCAAATCCTTAGGAGTGAGGAGCGGAGTTAGTGCGACCTGCCAGGCTGCTGACTCAGGGGTATTCACAAACAGCGGTTCCAAGCAAGAGTGTGCAAATGTCATCATAACCTCAGTGCCTCAGGATACTGAAAACTAGCTGGGAGGAAGAGTTTGGTCATTAAGGTAGTGGGGAAACACTTTGCTGCAGAAGTCGTTGATTCTGTTCCCAAGTGAATAGCTGCACTTCCCACTTTCAATGTAGACCACTCAGACGACACAAACAAGACTGGTATGCCACTCCTACAGCTGCCTGTTTCGCAATTCAATCCATCTCTCTTCATCCACACCATTTTCCTTCTGACATACTCGTGAACCCCCAGGCTGCGTATAACCTTCTAGCTTGGCTCTAGGTTAAGGGAAGAATTTCATCGTACCTTGCCAATCTGTGTTTCAGGCAGGGAGGAAGCCAGATCTGCACACTCCCTGGTATGCGGGTCCCTCGTGTTCGGATGTGCTGCGTGAAGAAGGTACCTGAAGGCTATTATTT
The DNA here is from genome assembly GCF_000699145.1 of Aptenodytes forsteri. Lineage (NCBI taxonomy): Eukaryota > Metazoa > Chordata > Aves > Sphenisciformes > Spheniscidae > Aptenodytes > Aptenodytes forsteri. The sequence continues at coordinate 774,281 of NW_008795139.1, read as the reverse complement.
TTTACGTCCCTTAGTTCTCTACTGCCTGGCTGTATAACACAGCCTGTCTTACCTGAAAAGATGAGTCTTTATTACATGAAACAGTACAAATCAGGCACACAACCAAAACCAAAATAACTCATGTTAGTGTCAAGTCACAGCGTGACACGGGCTTGTGTAGCAAGTGAAAATGTCACATGCTGGCTTCTGTTGTTTCCAAACATAGAAGTGTATTAGCAGACTTTGACAGAAAATATGCATTGAACATCATGTTGGTATTACTTCTTCATATAAATCATGGTTTCGAAGGGACGGTCCATCACAACTACTGGAAGGGGAAATACTCCACTCAGTTTTGTATGGGAAGAGAGGCGAGTTCAGAAAGAGACAGTCCACTCTATAACACAGCCAGATAACCCCTCCCGCACATTATCAATCCAGTCCTACTTGACTAATAAACAATAAAAATAAATATATTGTCTTGCTTATGCTTTTTACCCCATTTGCAGGAGGCAACAAGCAGAAGATTTTGTGTGTTCATTTTGCAGTTTATCTTCTATTTTCCTTTCAGCCTGTTGCCACTCTAATAATCACCTCCTTTGTCTCAGCTCTTCTTAGAGGAATTAGCTGATGGAAGAGCAATACTCCTGTGAAAGAGCTTCTTAAACCAAGGACAATCCTTTTCCTGTGAGCCAAAAGGAACGTTCTCTTCTTACACTTGGGTTAAGGGAAATAGGTAACTGTCAAAGAAGCTGTTTCTTAATTATCTCTTCCCATTCCCTCAGCAGCAGCAGCCAGCACCCCTCTTCAGCCTATTACTTAGGTGGAATTAAAACCCCAAAGGTTTACAGCAAATGCTGTATATCCTATAGTGATCCCTATACCTAGCATCATTAATTCTTACTGGAGCAAAAAGGAAAGCTCTCAAAATTCTCTCTGCAGTCATTGACAAAACAAATGACTTAATGAAAAGGGAACACGTTATGGACACTGGTGGATTCTAGGTAGCCAGCTATCTCATGTAATGACCCAACAAATACCAGATGACATAGCTAGCTGAGGTCAACACTCCTCATAGGGTTTACCTCGACCAACTACAGAGATAAGTATTCCCTATGCCTTGCTGTTCCAGTATGTTTCCTTTCTAAGACTGGCACTTCAAAAGACGGTATCTCGGGAAACCAAAGTATAAAGGAATTATTTGTTTTACCCATGCCCTCCAGCCTTCCTATGGCTGATATAATCAGTACCACAGTGCTGTTTTGGAGGCAATTGATGATTAAAGCCTACAAAAGGAAGCACTTCAAATTATGTCAGGGAACACTGATTTTTCATGTATCTTTTGCCTTGTAGAGATGGCTTTTTGATGCAAAGGGAGATGAAGTCAAGTGAGGTTTATACGTTATGGTGTCAACCAAAGGAAAAGGGGAAAACCCAGGCCCTTTACCATCTCTGTCATTAAGGCATTCATGCCAGTTAGAACCATTGCCAAAGAGCCCAGCTCCTAACTGTAGAAGACACCCCCAAAATCATACATGTGTGTTTGTGTGTGTGTGTTTGTGTGAAGAATGTAGTGGTCAAATATTGTTCACGTAGGCTCTCTTCAGCTTCAGCTTCCAGCCCCAGTTTCTAAACTTCGGGATCAGTATGTATGCCGAGATGATTCTGTTAAAAATCAACAAGAAACATGTTCTGAAGTCTTACGCCATGGACACAAACCTCTTAACTTGCCCCCTGTCTTGAAAGAATCATGGCTGTGATACTTCCTAACAGCAACAAGGGAAAGGATGGTGGTACACAGATACTAGCAAACCTATAAGTAGTTAAAGCAATGGAGTCAGTATAGCAAAATAGCAGAGACATCAGCAATCTGTATGGAAAAGGCTCTGGATAATTTTTTAAAAATTGGATTATTTATATCTATGAACCCCAGCAACTTTTTTTTTTTTCTCGTGCACGTTCAGGGAACATAAGGAAAACTGGCAGATAAAGGAAGTTTCCTCTTTTGTTCTGCTGAGGCAGAGAGATGTTGGGGCTTTGTGTCCCCCCTCCATGGTCTCCAGTGGGGAGGCAGGAACTAAAAGGCTGAGGACAAAAGGACCGCATGTACATCTCCTACATGGCACTTGACAGAAGTGCCTGGATGAGTGGAGTTTTCATGTCATTCCTCCTTTCTGTTCCCTGTACTGGTGATCTGCTTCCACATCATCAGAAAATATCTGAGCGATACAAAATTATCAGTGGTGACCAGCCTGACCTGGAGACCACAAAGGCAGCTACAAAATTCAGCAGCTGCCGACAAAGTGGGACTATTAAAGGTACTTCAAACCCTACACAGTTACCAAGTAACAATTTAACGTCTGTTTTAAAATGACAGCTCTCCCTGCAGAAAGTAGGTCATTTCTTCAACGCCAAATTCAAAACAGACAGACCATAGCTGTGTTCCCTTAGACCAGTTATTCTAGCTATCAGGCAGTTCCTATTGCTATCTTAAGCTAGAAGTAATCCTTTGCACCTTATTCAAAATCCTTTGAACAATCCAAGAACAGAGGATGTGTTCAAAGCATTCCTTTATCCCCAGGGATGACACAGGACTACATCAACGCTTCATGTTTGGTCAGTGGATTTACACGCGGTGGCGCAGAGGGAAGGGCTGCCCATGGGTGGCCTGGGAAGGTCCCCTGGGTGAGGGACATAGGGGACCAAACTGAGCTCAAATCCCCTGGACTTTCTTCTCTGACCTAAAACCTCAGCTCAAATCCTCGCGCAGAGCCCCGGGCCACACGCCCAGCTGGGAGCCGCCACAACGGGAATGCCCTTTACGAGCAATGGGCAAAAAGCCTGTCACCAAAATTAACGTGGCTCTACCCAAGCCTGAAGAGTCTCCTGCAGTGCAATTTAAAAACAACCTAAAAACAATTCTGGAGAAATGGTTACGGCCAGTGCACAAAGGGGTTGGTTCTCTGCGCTACCGCCTCCGCTGAGGTCAAACCAACACGAGTAACCTTAACAAAAAGAAAGTCAGGCCCAAAGCTATTCTGTACAAAGGTGACTTTTTCTTGCCCTCTGCAACGCTGCCTCAAATCCTAGCGAGAACTATTTGTAAGCGGCCCAACCTCCCTTCTCCCCAGCACTGCCAGAGAAGAGCCAAGTCCATCAGACTGGTAGGACAATAAAGGAAAGCACAAGTGACTTAACTAAATCTTTTCTCTTGTCCCTAGGGTAATCAATCACATATCCCCATGCAGAGAAAAAAAACACATTTCTAAGCCTAGCTTTATAAGCTCAGGAACTAAAGCTGTCTCTTGGGCTCCTAACCATATAAGGTCTTCCCTTGGTCCTTTCCCTCTCAAATGGAAAACACCCTGACTTGACCTCTTGTCCGACAGCTCGCACCCTGTGTTTTTATTGCTCTTGCATAAACACAAGCAGTCTGCTTGCCGGAGTGCTAAAGACAGCCCACCCTTTCCCCATCGTGGTGGTGGGTAGCTCGCTGCTGGCTGTGATAAATCACAGTTGCTCTTTGGAAACTCACTCTGATTTAGCAGGAGCAGCGTAACATTAGAGTACCTGAACAGGTCTGACTCCGCACGTCAGCTAATAAGCTTTTCATGGAAAGTTGGATTCTGTTACTAGTTACATCTAGCTACACTCTTCTTATGACAAACACCTATTCCACCCTGTCTTTGCTTGACAGAAGATGACTAAGATGATTTGCTTGGAAAGAAACCAACTACAAAAGAGCATTTCCCTCCTGCTGTCTTCATACACCATAGCTGATTAGTTTCATTTCCCTGTGCTGTTAAATGTCAAGTACCTTTGTTATGTGTACACTTATTTTTTTGAGTCTCCAAAGCAGACCAAAGGAGCTTGGAAAGATAATTTTTTAATTGTACTCCACCTCCCCTGCTTGAAAAGTACTTTTTGCCTCTTCCCTATGGTGCACTAATATTTTTTAACCTATGCACAACACTTCGGACTTGATTTTCCTCCCATATTGTGGTAAATGTGGCGCAGCTCCCAGCTAAGTCACCCAAGCTATGGAAGTGTGTGTGAAAGGGGAGTCACACCGACTACGTGCAGCAGTGACTGCAGACAGCCTAAGAAAAGGCTTTGATGTGGGAATGGAGGAGCCGGTGTGGGAAGCTCATGTTACTGGGCTGCTCATGCATCCTAGGGTGGGAAACGAAAGCAGAGCCATTTCTGAATTTTCACTAGCTAAGAAGCAGAGTTATATTTGCTGCTGGTTGAGCAGGATCCATCCACAGATCAAGCACAACATCAATAGCAGCATGCCTCTTTCTTCTGCTTAAACTTTGAAGAACCACCTATGCAGGCAAGAAAGCAATTTAGATCTTAATGCCAACGGGGCCTGCAGTCTGAGACGATGCTCGTCCTACACTACAGGAGTGGGAATAAGTCCTGAGTGGGTTTCTTTTCAGTGCAATAGTTTGTCATGCTCAGAGCCTGGCAGCACCTGCAGGAGAATGGCATAACTCTTCACCGTCAGAGTACCCTGAGTCCCCCATGGTTCTGGTCTCGGTTTCAGACACAGGGTAATTAAATTATTTCAGTGAGTCAGTAAGTTACATCGACCTCTTGGAAAACACCACGAGTGCACAGAGAGCAGCGAGCACACTATAAATCCATGCACTGGCTTAGTGCACTCTGACTTCTTGATAGACAGGCTCCTGAACTCAAAGCAGTTGAAGCCATAGGCTCCAAAGGTTTGCTGTCTTCCCGCTGTGCAACATACAGCAATCATGACTGCTCTCATGCAAAGCAGGCGCATGCATTTTCCTGTAAAGCAGTTTCAGTCTGACAGCAGCAAAGCAGGAGCACCTTCCCCTGCTTGCTCACGTCTCAGACTGCACTCAGAGAACACGACTCTCGGCACTCAAAGGCAAGCAAGCTGGAGCGGAAAGCAATGTCCAGATCTTTCCTTTCCACTGCTGTCTTATTTCCAGATTGTAGCATGGGCAGATTTTTCATTTAATGTTAATTCCCTTAGGCCTCTGCTGTAAGGACCGAGGTGGTATTTTTCCCTTCTTCCCTGAATGCGCTCAAACAGCAGGCAAAAGACATTTGGTCCAGATAAAAGAAGATTCAAGCTTGAAGCGACTCTGTAAATACCAGAACATCTGTGGGATTACAATGATCCTAAAAGATGAGAACAGGCCCTATCACCAGATCAGCCCAGAAGTACAAGCCAAGGAAACGACCAGATCACAGCCATGAAATTTGCAATTCATGTTTGTTTCTTTAAAAAAGTAGACAGGCAGGTACAGTGCAAGTAAAATAGTGAAAAGTGAAGGAAAACATCACACAAATGGGAATATGATCTAGAATTAAAAATTTATAGCATAAATAAGGAGTGGACAAGTTATCTGCTGAGCTTTTGGGTCTCCAGAAATGAGAACGATGCTGACGGTACCTGCAGGGTGCCCTGCGGCACACAGAAAAACCACAAAAGGATGGCCCAGTGCCTTTACCGTGCACAATGCTGTAGGAAGCATTAAGACCCTACTGATGAAGGATATGACTGAAGCTGTGTGCAGCACTGTCACTCCCTCCATTTCTCTGCCATGCTGCGGAAAGGAAACTAAATGAGCTCTTAAAACCATCCAGTCTCAGTCAGCCCTCCCCCAAACTGTTGGGTTTCTGTGGAAAGCCCATTGCTCCCTGGGGTCATTTTCATTGCACTTCAGCTCTTCCAGGAACTCAGACATGCTGACAGCAGTCCCTCCTCTGCCAGACACCCAATCAGAGCACCGAGGGAGGTTTTTCTAAGGAAGCTAATTGAACATGTTTTATTAAAAAGAAAAAAAAAAAAACAACCAACACCCACTGCTTTGCTCTACAGGCAAATTCTATGAAACACAGAAAACCCAGAGGACAACATGCTAGGCACAGGATCAGCTGGAAATATTGTTTACGGAACCACACAAAGCTGACAATGAACTTTCCCTGGTGTCTGGAAGGGACATAAGACCCACACCTGGCCTGCACCTTACACCTTGTCAAAGGGGTGTCTTGGGTTGCATATCAATGCCTGGAAAAGTGTAAAATGGCAGTTTTACGCACACTTCTCAGTGTGAGCTGTGGGGTAAAAAATGACTCAGAATTCACCATGTGACAGGAATTGCTATTCACTATGCGAATCCATTAGCAGTGATTAGCACACCGAAGTGGTGGAAGTAAGGCCAAGGACACTGAGCACACACTCTTTATTTGTAGAGCTCCAGTTGCCCTCTCTGTACTGTAATAACTCATAAAGCAACCTATCTTCCTGCTGCACCGAGGTTCTGAAATTAATCCCAACATTACAAGGACATAGAGCACTGCAAGGTTGGGAGAGTCATACTTTGATTTCCTAAAAAGTGCAAGGGGATATACCACTGGGATATACAAGATGACTCCATTCAATCCCACCTATACTCTTTACAATCCCACTTAGAAGCGGAAGGCTATCTCAGAAGGGTCCAGAGCCCACGTGGGGCTGAATGGGAAGGCACTCATCAGGCACCGGCCACGGTTTTACGAGCTTGGGGACACAGGGTCCCGCAGAGAGCTACGCTGCTCTTGGGACCCAAGCTGGTATCACCATGGCCGTGTACTGAATGGACACAGAAGCTCCAATTAGCTCCGGTTTGAGCATCTCTGCAACATGACTTGTTGCAGTATGTGAACGTTTCTCCGGACTTTAAAAAGAGAGTAGGTCACTCACTGCTGTAGGTCACAGGTATGGACGTAAAGACAGAGCAGAGAGGAAAAAAGCTTTGAAACCTCATACACACCATAGCTCTCACTGCAAAGGCAAGATAAATAGAAATATAGCAACATGCCACAGTTATTTATAGCAATTGGCTTTACAGATTTTTCATCTGAGGTTTTCTAAAGGCTTTACGAAAATGTGCCAAATTCAGCACAGGTGTAATTTTGTCATGGCTAGAACTTTATCCTTAATCCACACATTGATGCACAAGTCACTACAGAATATATAGGAATTACCCCATATATCTCTATCCCACAAAACAAAGACAGCAATTCATTACTAGGCAGCACCTCTGAACTACAGTTTGGAACTGGAAGTCAGAAAGTGTTCACAAGGAATATAGGGAGGTGAAACACATTATCCATAAACGTAGGCTGAGCAGGATGCAAACATTATTGCTCGCTTTTTTACATTATATTGTCTTGGGCTTTTTGACTATAAGTGCACCTCTCTCCCATCTGAGCGGAGGATCTCTAATCCTGCGCAAGGTGAAGGGCTCAGGCACAGCTGAAAAGCAGATAATCATGAAGTTGAAGGATGAACTGGGTTGAGACATCTTCTTCAATGTCCCCCTGATGCCATCTATTTATGGGAGTAAATTCACACAAAGGCTTGCGTAGCTGCCAGATTCATGAAGTCTATTTAAATTCCTCCAGCAGTTGCAGCTAGAAAACAAGTGTTATCAAATTCCTAACATTTCTGAGCAGGAAACACCACAAATGGCCCACTGCAGATGTGTCTGCTCTCCCCAGGAAGACCCAGGAGCAGGGAAGGAGAGCTCAGTGCAGATGTTCTCACTGTAGCAGATTATCCAGCTGCAAAGGCACCAGACCTCACTGTACCACGTGCACTCTCCTGCTCTGGTCTGCAGGCAGCATAGCTATGCCGCTGGAGCACCAGTAGGTCCTCCTGCCAAAGTGAGTCATTGCTGGTAGGGTGCAAATCGTGTAAACACACCTCATTCACATCCAGGTGGTTTTAGAGGCTCAGCCTTTCCAGCTGTGGGGTTAGTGAGGCTGTGCCAGCTCAGGTTCAGCCTCTGCATTGTGATTTACTGTTATCACAGATGGTTTGCACAGCCTTCAAGCTGCTTAAACATCCCGTTTGGACTGAGAAGCATCAATGAAGACAACTGCTAATGCATTACTTCAGGATATTGCGTGGTTCCCAAACCTTTCAGCTGCCTCTGTTCCCTCCAACCTTCTCCCAGATAGTCTCATGCAACAGGAGAATAAACTAACAAGTGAGAAGGCAAACAAATAGGGAAAGATATGCAGTATCAGGAGGGAATTAATACATTGGCACTAGATCACGTTGCAACCATATGGTGCTGTGAATACCTTTGGAAGCTTCCCATCCACTGCCGAGCAAGAAATCTGCATGGGCTTTCCCCAAACCCCACCTGAGAGCCAGTTCGCAGGGAAAAGCCTCTTCCAATGATAGCGCTAATTTCAGATTGGACAGATGTCTCCCATGACTAACGAAACAGGGAGTCTCATGCCTTCTGCACCCTTCTGAGGTCACTACAGAGAGACAGGGACAGTTTTTAAACATTACACTGCAACTATTCCCACTTCTTTCCAGCTGCTCCAAACTCCCTGCTGTGCCAGCCCCTCCTGTCAGCCTGCAGGTTCCATGGAGTCCAGCAAGCAGGATTTTCCACTGCAACTCTTGGCATGACAATGTGGCACAGAGAACACCCAAGAGGGGGAAGGGCAAAAGCTGCTTTATTCTAGGAGCCAAAATAGCATGTGGCACAATTCAGTTAGCCAAAGTGCCATGGATAGCCAGTCCAAGTTGCAGAGGACACAGCCATGCTCAGATTCTCAATCCCAGGCATTGCTCATCACTTGCACGGAAACTTGCTCAGGCAGAAAATAACTATGCATTTAATGTTTGGAAGAGAGGGGGTTTCTCTGAGAGGACAAAGGAAGTGTTATAGCAATGTATCTGTATGTTTAAGGAGGGGTAGGATCTGTTTGCTTCAGGATACCAGTTTCCCATAGGAAAAGCAAGCTGATCATCTTCCTTATCCTTCAGATTAGGTAACAAATTCATAAAAAGTTAACTCATCGATAGCTACTTTGAGGAAGCATTGCACAGCTTGTTTGAAAGCTAACGTTGAGACTTATTTCACCTTTTAGAGACGCACATAATAAACAAGTTATGTGCAAACTTCAAACCACACCTTTCCTAGAGGGAAAGTAAATAGAAAATGCAACAATGGATGGATCAAAAATCACTCAAGACTTCACAAACAAAAATGATAATTGCTCTACTATTCTACTGCTGATCTGCGATGGCAGCAAGAAGTTTCTGTCATCAAAAAACCCCCTCTTATCTTGGCAGTAAGTAACATCTGAAATGCAGGTTCTATCCACATAAGCAGTAGCTGCTGACACTGCATATAACTGAGCGAATAATGACATGTGGCACCTGCACCTATTTATGCCAGTTGCAGCAACGGAAAGGGAGAAGCAGTAAGGATTTCTTTTTTTTTTTTAACTTGGTATAGAATTTCTTGGCTTCCCTCAGCTCCATCCTGTCTCTTTGCTGCAGCAAAGCAACAAGTCACAAAACCAAGGAGTCCTGTGTATTTTAAACATGTGCCTGCATCCAAAAGGAGAATATTTGGTATAATAATATTATTATTTATTTATCTCCAATAAATGGAGACATGAAAGAAAAAGCTACTTACTTAGCTGTTCTAGCTACATTCAGGCACAGTGAAGACACCCTAAAAGGCCTGGGAATAACTCCATTAAACCAGAGTATCTACAAACAACCCGGATATATTGTTCTCCAAGTCTCTCAAGGACTTAGCACAGAAAGGCAACTAAGAAGAAACTGAACCTGTTAGGAGAAAAAGGAAGATTCCAGATGAAGAGTCTACAGGCAATCTTTGCAAGACGGCTGCTAAGTGTGTGCACTCTCATTTATCAGAGCCTGGATCAACTACACACCAGCAAAAACTCAGGAGACCGCGAAGCAGCATCACCCTCTACTAAGCATTCACCCTTGTGGTATAAAAGCACAACAGGGAGGAAGCAGCACGTGTAGGGAGATGGGTTGAGGGAGGGTGGACTCTGGAGGGTCTGAATTCAGGATTTCAGGTGCTTCCAGGTAAGCAAGAAGCGTGCAGGACTCCCTCCACGCCAGGGGCAGGAAGGATGGATACTCTCAGTGTAGCTGGCAGAGCTGCTCCTGCCTGTGGCACCAGGAGATTCCCAGGTTCTGGTTTGGCCACCGGGCGCACACCCCCCACCGCACCTTCCTTTCACATACCCCCAATGGCAGCGGTCTCTGCCCATATCTTTGCAGAGCACATGAAGTTATTAGAGGGAGATTATCCTAGCACAGCACTGCAACCTTTTTGTTATCTTTCTAGGAAAGAGCGAAGCCTTTTGATCTCCTACCAAAAACTAAAAAGCAAATGAAATGTTAATAAAACCTTAAAATAGAGCTACTCTTCTGCATTTTAATTAGTTGTTCATAGAAACCAAATACATCTAATAGCCTAAGAAAATGAAAGGCAACAAGGAAGTTGCTATGGCTTTATTGGAACAGCTACTGCAGCAGCATAATCCTGTGAATCCATTAAGGTCTTTTACATGAAGAGCAAGAACAGCTGCCTCCCCCCCCAAACACGAGCATACGCTTCTTCCCAAACCAAGGGCATATACAAGCTGAAAAGATTTTGCTAGCTCTCATTTTATGAAAATTTCTCTACAGTAGAAAAATACACAGGAAAAAACAAAAAATGGAGAAGAGGAAAGGCTCAAAAGCAGTATCGGAAAGTCTGATCAAACACTAAAAGCAGAATCACAATAAATACATGGGAAGGAAGAGGTTTGGTGGCTGACTGATACCTTAGAAAGACATTAAATGTAAAAGCAAAAAACCCAATCTGCTATGAGGTCTAGGGGAAAGCTGACGGCATTAAATGAACAACCCCAGAAGACAATGCACTTGCTGGCTGGAGCACAACGTGCCAGAGCTGTGGTTACCAGCTCGAGTCAAAAAAGAGCAGCAATACTCAGGGTCAGAGATGGAACAGAGTTCACAGGACTTTTCAAAGAGTAGGACTAGACTCAAAACAGTGTGCAGAATGATAATATCCCAATAAAATTCATGGCACTGATGATGTCAAGGCCTAAGGGACCCATCTGGTCTGGCCTAGGAGAAGGCCAGAAAATGTGACTCCTGGCCTCCTCTCTTTGAACAACTCACAGTGGGTTAGACCACCTCTTCCAGGAAAGCAACCCTTCCATGCACGCACAACACAAAACCAGAAAAAGCAGGCACTATCTGCAGCCTGCAGCATTGCTACAGTGACTTATAAAAGTAAGTCACTGGAAGCCAATATCCAACTTCAACATTTCCTCTCCTCAAATCTCTGCTAATTTGAAGTGAACCCAGAGCAACTCAGTAACCACATGTAGAAGATGTATTTAAAGTCTGGGGCTGTGAGAAATTCACTCCTCCCAGGCTGCCAGCAGCACACGAAATAATTTTATCTTGTAAATGGGCAGTAAGAATAACATTAATTTGTCAGTGTCGTGCTGAGTGCTTTCCTTATAGAAGCTCTGTAGGGCTTGGGAGAAAAGCTCCCATTGTCTCCTGCTTTGGGAAGAAGGGACATGCAGCAGATCTGAACCTGGAACAGGCAAATGACTGGTGGGAGCCACGGCACTGGGAAGCAGAAAGTGCGGGACAGCAGCACAAGCCAGGCTCAACCTCGATTTGCTGCCTCTTGTTTCATTTATTCAAAGTCATGTGGTTGTGGGAGGTTTCAGGGTCTTGAAATCTGTCTGAGCTTCTGGCACCCTCTCCGACTCCTACCAAGGAGATGACTGATGGCAGGAAATTTTGACCTTTTAACTCCATATCCCTTTTCTAAATTCCTGTGGTCACTACTGGTATCTCCTGTGTAGCAAATTCTTTCTCTCTCTCCCCCAAGAAGCCAAACAACTTACTGTAATACAGTTCTGAGCCGGGCATAAATCTCCAGGCCCTTGTGTCTCTGGTAATCTTCCCAGTCCCATGGCACAACTCCAAACTTTTGCCCCCTGCCGCTGGGGAGCCTCAGGTCACTGGACGAGCTCTTTTGCCATCCTTGGAATGGCAGAGAGAATTCCCTGAAGCGTCCCGCGGGGCCGCGGTTCCCAGAACTGGCGGCTGCTGACTCGGCTTGAGCTCTTCCTAGAACCGCTGGGCCATTGCTCACCCCCCGGGGCTGGGGAGGTACGGGGAGAAGAGGGGCCAAGGAGGGGGAGGAAGGATGACAGGAGAGAGGCCACGTTGCGCAGAGCCTTCAGCACTCCAGACATCCTCCTCTCCTTTTTCACGTGAATCCCAGGAGGATTACTTTTACCTTATTTTTAAGCACTGGGAAGCGCAGGATAAGCCCAGCTGCAGCCTGTCTGGACTGTCAGCTGGCAGCAGCAGCTCCCACCTCTTCCCCAGCTCCTCTGCCCGGCGCTGCCTCCCTGCTCCTGCCACCCCCTGCCCCTGGCAACCCCTGCCCGGCTCTGCCTCCCTGCTCCTGCCGTACCTCAGGTTTGCTTTCAGTAATTCCAGCTCCTGGATTTGAAAGTGACTCTGCAAGCGGCAGAAGCCATGCCTAGGTATCACACCGAAACTCCTTTCCAAGCATCAGCACACGTTATACCAGGAAACATCAGGGGTAACAAATATCACTAAGAAGGAAATTTGCCACACAACAGTAAGTTTTAAACTAGGTTGAGCCTAACACAGGCAATCTATGCTGCGAATGATCATAGAATCATAGAATGGTTTGGGTTGGAAGGGACTTTAAAGATGATCTAGTCCAACCCCGCTGCCATGGGCAGGGACACCTTCCACTAGACCAGGTTGCTCAAAGTCCCCTCCAACCTGGCCTTGAACAATTCCACGGATGGGGCATCCACAACTTCTCCGGGCAACCTGTTCCAGTGCCTCACCACCCTCAATGATCTCCATGAAATGACCTCCATTACCAGCTCCCCGTATGGCGGCTGTGTACAAAGGCTGCGTGCTAGTGCAGTTGTGTCATCACACTTCTGACAGTGCGCTTATTTTATATAACAGCTTTTCTATGTCACTGCTTTCTCAAGCATTCACATGGAGCCACCTCGGCTCCTAACTCCACCCTAAGCAGCTATGTGTACAGCCCATCACACACCTAGCTAGAAAATTTATTTCTAGGGAATCGATAGATGTCTATAGTGTGAGCCAGACATGTCTGGGACCAAATTCTTTTCTTAGCTAATCACATGCAATTTCTCTTGCTTCAAGAAAACTGTGCCAAGGTGATGGAGAAAGAATTTGGCCCACAGTCCGGCTTTTCCCCAGCACAGCATTTAGCTGTAGACAGACTCAGGGTTTTCAGAAGGAAGCTCTCAGAGCACCTGGCTGAAAAATAACAGCCAGAAAACCCCAGAACACGGTGGATGAAAATGAGGAGCTGAAAGAAAGTAAATAAACTAAATGGGTTTCCCTGCTCTGACAGCACAAGTTTTTCCTTCAATCATCTGCACTGCAATGAAAGGTGATGGTATTGCTCCATTTACAGAGTTTTTCCTGGCCTGTCCCCAAGGCCACAATACAGTGTGTTTATTTGGTTTTCATAAGGTCAAAGAAGCATATTTGGGTAACACAGAAAGTTTACTATGGACTTTCACCTTCGCGATCTTAAACCAAGTGCGACAGTCGCAATGAGAAATATTTACTTCTGTTTACATATATTGGGGGGGTGCTTTTGGAAGAGAGAAGGCTTTCAGTCTCGTTCCACATCCTCCTCAACAGCTTTTTAAAAAATTATTTCTTACACACAAGAGGAAAAAGAAGAAAATGTCAAGATCTAGACTTTACAGTGTTCCCAGAACACATTGCTGATCCTCTCAAGCTACCGATCGCAGACAAGTCAGGCACATCCAGGGAGTTACTCACACTGATCTGTGCAGAAGAATTCTAGCAATAAGTACTGATCTAGTTGAAGATGTCAGTTAAGCAACCTGATCTAGTTGAAGATGTCCTTGCTCATTGCAGGGGGGTTGGACTAGAGATGACCTTTAAAGGTCCCTTCCAACCCAAACTATTCTGTGATTCTGTGATACTGTTATTACGGATCACATACCTGGGGCTACTGTGCTCACGTACTACTTTAAACAGGTGGGCAGAAGCTGCAGTAAGCAAGTCATGTGCAACACTGCCTTTTCCATGGAAGCCAAAAAAACGCTGGCATGGCTTATCAGATTACTTTATCTGGAAACCTCAACAGGCTGGAACTTCATGTACTTACACACCCCACACCACGGTTTGTAAAAACAGGCCATCAAGCATGCACGCTACCCAAAAGGCTGTCTGTCCTACTCTCCACATCCCCAAACTCCATGGTCTATTTGGTGACAGTCCTTTTTCTGTTTGTAGTGGCCATGGAAACAGCCAGAAATCAAGAGGATTGGGAGCCTGACTTTGGTTCTCAACTTGGTCTAACTTTTCCAGAAGGTACAACTGCAAAGGAAACCATCCCTCCCTACCCAAGTGGAGAACGACCGGCAAAATTCCACACTCCTGAGACACCTCCAGAAGTCATAACATGCCAGATGGGGAAGGACATGAGCTGATGCTGAAGTCCCACCACCACTATCTCTGGACAAACCTGCACTGGCTTTGACCCAGCAGCACAATGACTACAGTGACCACATGGGAATGCAGATTCCGACTTCCCTCAGATCCAAGCCCCTTTCTGACACAGAAAGGGAAGAAGAAAAGACATGATAAAATACACACTGATGTCACCAGAGGCATCATCAAACAATCTTATACCAGTGGTTTTCAAGCTGCAGTCCTCAGAACTTGGGGGGTTTCCATGGATTACTGATGACTTCCATGAAAGATGATTAATTAGAGGATGCCTACTGTCAGGAGGACTTTCTGATGGAAAGTTCTGAGTTACTCATGTCAAAAGTGTTGACAACCAGTACCCTAGGTGATGAGTTACAAACGGTTTCTCTGAGCCTTTGAATGCCTTGGGTGGGGGCTGACAGGTAATGCTTTTCCTCCTCCCATCTACATACTGAGTTATAGTCACTCCTTCCTAATTTAGCTCCTCCTGTTAAATTCCAAGCAGCTTCCCCAAGTAATCATCTCTAAAACTGAGACTACAATACAACAGACCCCAAACTCTCCCCAGACAGCAGATACATGAAAAGGTTAACCATGTTCTTAACCCCCTTTGCCTGCACCAACATTACGTAAGCAGAAATCCCTTTTCAAGTGACAGGAGAACAGCATCAAATGAGCTGGGCAACAGCTTTACGGACAATTCTTTGCAGAAGGTGGCAGCTGGGCCTCCTCAGCTCTACTACAATGAGCCTAGTAGAAACCTATCTATTAAGTATTAATGTGTGGTATATGAGGTATAAATATATAATATTTATAATAAGCATACAGCTACATAGAAAATGTCTTAAATCTGCTTTTTAAGTTACAGTTGCTGTAACTCAAATGGCTATTAAGTTACAGACAATACAGCTAAATTAACTCTCACTCAGGCAAAGCAAGTTAGGTGATTTTACTGATATGAGAGAAGAAAGATACAGGAAGCACTCCAAGAAAACCACTTCTTCTTTCTATTTAGAAAAACAGGAAGCACTCCAAGAAAACCACTTCTTTCTATTTAGAAAGCGAGCTATTTTTTATCCTTCACTCCAATTCTGCTAGCCAAAACAGTGAAGTTTTGAATCCCAGCAGCAAAATACAAGAAAAACAAAACAGATGTGATTCCACCCTCCAGGTGATGCAAAACTGCACAAACCGAGTACATAACCCTTCCTTCGTGTATTGACCTCTTAATAGAGAGTATACCATCACTGCTGCCAATTTGCACACACAGCCGTACTCAAGTCTAGGAAATGGTTGCCCTTAATTCCTTCTCCACAACTTTAATTGTGCTGCTGCTTTGTCTTGTCTACGTACGACAGGACCACAGAGCTTCCACCTTTTCTCAGAGAACGGCTGATTAGCTGAACAAGACGTTCCTTTCTTTCTTCTTCGTTCTGGGCGTACTGTTTCTGCAGCCATCAAGGCCTAACTGCACAAACTGTAAATAATACCTAATCCTCAAGATGGTGATTAAACTTGCTCATTATTGCTACAGCATCAGACACCTGCCTCTTACACTATGTCCCATGTGATGGAGGTGTAAGGAAGCATCTAGGAGAGAACAGCAGGTCTGCAATAGGCTTTAGGAACTACCTCCTGAATTCCTGATGAGCCAGTGAAGAATTTGGCCCCAGCACAGGGGATGGAGCTGCTCGCATCCCAACCAGCCCTCCGTAGTCCTGCCAAGGACGGGAAGATGCTGTGAATGTTCACTGAGGTCAAAGCAACCCCAGTTGTACTGTACGCCCGGCAGTTTTCAAAAAAGCTCCCGCACATTTGCATACAATGTAAAGCACAGAAAGGAGTAAGCAGTCTGACGTTAGCTGGTGCCATGGAAATTCAATGAAATACAGAACCAAATGTAAAAACCATACCAATTCACACACTTTTGCTGCTTTCTTTCCCCCTGTTTTATTCAGGCCATATTCCACTCACCCTCTTCTTTCACAGTTGCTGTTTTCACCCTTTTCACTCCCTGCATTGTTTCCACTTTTTCTTTTTAAAAGAAAGCTGCTCCTGAGTTGATTTCTAGACTTCACAGATTCTCTCAGCTTCTCAATTCTTTTATCACACATTCCCTCCCCATCTTACCCATTTTCCACAGGGGACTTCCAATATCCTTTATTTCCCCCAATTATTTGCCCCTGTTTTCTTCTGGTCCCAACATAAACGCACAAACATGTTCTAAACTAAAAGGAACAGCCATTGCAAATGCAGTCAGTCATTTGCCTGACCTCATACCACTGCATGGTTAAAAAAAAATTTAAAAACACCCAACAAAACAGCATCTTTCCCTTTCCTGCTGTTCTCCATGCCCCTGCCTATTTCTTCTGGGTTCTCAGAGTTTGAGCACAAAACCAACTGAAAGTCTGTCCAAAGAGACATAGCCCATTCCTCAGTTAACTTCTTCAGCCACCGCTAAGGTAACTGCTGCATTTTTCCAGCAAACCACTCGCGTCACAGGCTCACCTCTCAGGGCTTAACTCTATACGCATCATCAGCAAGTATTTCTGTCCGGCTAGCGTAAAATGCAAAGCCATTTCCCACAGAGCTGGTTTCCAAACAGGGCTTTGATTGCCAGGATTTGCCTTTATCAATACTCAGAAATTGTCCACTTGCCCGTTTTCATACCCCAGCCACAACTATCATAGCTGGGCAGCCACACGACTTATCACACCAGTTTCCCCTCTACTGTGACAAACTGCAGTTCACCAGTGGGGTTGCTAGGACCAGGACTTGGGCAAAAAACCTTGAAAGCCTGATCCAAGCAAATTGCATCAATACTCGTTGATGGCAGCGTGCCAGTGCTAATTACTTCGCTGCCAATCAGTTTATCAGAAGCACCCAGCCAGTGTGGTCATCCTTCAAGTCCTCCCCCGTGTCTCCAAGTGCCCCACCTTGCCTTCCTCTGCTGCTGAAACATCTGGGTGGCCCCTTCTCTTCTCACAGTGCAGTCTAAAGAGACGACAAAGGCTCTAAGTAACAACATAATATAAGCTCTAATTAAAATGCAGGGGAAAACAGAGTGAGAAACCACAGTATAATCTAAAGTGTTAAGATGCTTTAAGTCCAGACTGGAGCATCATCTTTGCTGCTCAACATGGAAACATTGAGCTAGTGCCTATCTGGAAGGGCAGAAGGCAGCTGGAACAGTGCAGTGTTGGAGAGCTGTATTCGTTCTCCTCCCTTTCTTAGGAAGGCTGGGGAAATTAAACTAGATCCAAGAACTCTTTCTTCTCCGTTAGCACTCATCTGCCACCAGCTTTTTTGCAAGACGGTCCCTCCCATCCTCTTTCCTGCGGTCACTTCAGCCAGCAGCCAGGCTTTTCCAGGAAATCAGACAAGACAAGAGCAGAAGCACTCATCTGCCAACCACCCGATCATACAGCAGGGGCAAGAGATTGTAAGAGGAAACTCATTTTTTAAAAGAAGCTTTTTACTGCTTCTCGGGATCTGGCTTCTGTGTAGAATGACACACAAAGAAACTCTTACAACACATACACAGTGAGGAGTTCAGATTAGGGAAGTACAGAGAGAAGTGGAGACAGCTCTGAACCAAGCTTGAAAACTTGCAGATCCTCAAATGCGTGTCGTAAGATGAGCACAACAGGCTTGTACTAGGAACTAGGAGGGAAAAACAACCCCTTTTAAATCCTCCTATTTGAGGAGCTGCTGAACACTCAGTTTAAACTTTTTTTTTTGGACATAGATAATATCCATGATTTTAACACTCAAATTTGAGGTGGGAGGGGGAAACAACTGACCACCAACATAGCAAAGCAACTCAGATCTCACCAGGGACAATCTAGAGTAACTGACCATGAACGGAAGAAGTGAACTCATGTATTTTAAAGGGGTGAATTTAACTCAAAAATATCAAAACCTAAAAGAGCTATAAACTCTCATGCCATTAATATCTCGTAGACCTATTTTCAATACTTCTCATTCATATCGCATGTATACATAAAAAGAATGGCAACACACTTTCATGATCTTAAATCTCAGAAGGGTTAAATAAGAGCTGGTGAAAAAGTCCATAACTAACAGTCTAAGTAGCAGTACTGCCTTGTGCAGTGTTGGGAATGCTTATTTACAGGTTGCTCCCTGCAGTCAACCTAAAGAACAAGTGATCAGGGATTACAACTCGTAAGACACTGAGACAAACTTGCATTTGATTTACTGAGTGAAGCTTTCCAAAGCTGGTCATAAAGTTCCCCTTCATCTCCTCCTGGCTCATACGCAGTCAAATACAGCTACACCTGAGAGTGCCGTTGCCATCCATCAGAGGCTGGGATTCAGCTCCTAAACTTTCAAAGGCTGCACAGTGTTCATAAGCGCACGGGGGGCAAATGCTCACTGACCTGAACTGCAGAGCTAGGAAAGATGAATAGAACAGAAAATACGGGACAGTTTACTAAAGGTTTGGTCCATGACTCAACAGTTTGTAAAGTCTTCCCAGGAAAGGCTGGCAACCTGAAACTGATGTAAAAATAGTGCCTTTTTTTAACAAATCCAGAGCCAATCAAAATCATGTAACAAATCCACTGAACTTCAGGTTGTTACCACATTGCATTGCAACATTTTGAAACTTCCCAGAACAAAGCTTTCGTCCACAGGACAGAGCCATTTGCTCAAACCAGAAACATCCGCTGCTGTTAACACAGTGAATTCTATGTACATACACACAGCCACAGAGACCATTCCTCCTTAGCAGGCAGGAATGATACTTACTTGAACATCTACACATATGCGTGCAGCCACACACAAACATAGCAAACTGCATGCGTATGTGTTTATTAAATTGTACCAGCAAAAGCTTCAGTAAGAGAAAGTTGCAGTCATGAACTTGTCAAAGCAAAGAAACAAAACAAATATGCAGTGTAGCTCTTCAGAGAAGCGGGTACGGAGAACAGGGAGTCTGCAGATAAGATTTTTCCTGGGCTCTGATGACTTTATGGTAGAGACAGGTGAAGTGAAACCTGACTAGGGTAGCTTAAGCCAGAGAGAGTGGGATAGAAATAAACAGTATTATTCCTGGAAAGAAGGGGTAGTAGCTGTCCCTCTGCCAAAGTGCACTCCAGTCCAGAGCCTATTAGCTGCGGATTCCTTTCCGCGCTCCACCTCCCAGTGTCAGGGCAATGGTCCCAGGCCTTGACGTCAAAGCCACCTTTTGTTTGCTGCGCAGACTTTCCCCTTTTGCAGGTTTAGCAGACCGAGGCATGGAAGCAGCTGGGCAAAGGGCTCTACTCTGGGCAGATCTGCAAACTCAACGCAAGACTCCAAGGAAAGTCCTCTCCCCACGTTACTAATTTCAACCTTTCCAGTGAAAAAAAAAATTAGTTCAGTATGTCTAAATTGGTTTATGTCTAAATTGTCCTCTTGCTAACCTTTCCTTTGATTCATGCCCTGTATTTTATCTGTTGCGGTTTTATCTAGCATTATTTAGATTGCAAGAGCTGCCAAGCAAGAATTCTTTCCATAAGCATTAAGACAAGACTGTAAAACTACTTCTTTAACTATCAGATATATTAGGAGAAAATCCTCGCAGAGATAGGGGGATAAACTCCCAGTGTTCCAGGATAGTACTTGGGGATATCGGAGGAGACAGGAAGAATGAGACCAGGTGCTATTACGAAATCCTTCCACCTCTCTGAACGTGGGACAGCTAGAGCCAAACTGGTTGTTTTCCAAAGTTAGCAGAGGAGCTTCTCCTCCACTAGTCACGATGACTTGGGCACATACAAGTCATTCCTTGCCCTTCATATCCACCTGACTGCCTGTCCCAAAACACAAGCTACCCTGTAGGAGTATAGAGGAAGAGGGGCCTGCGGTAGAGCTAGCTGTGTTAGGGCTTCTCCTGCTAAAGAGGCCCTTTAAGATACAGTTATAGCAGTCACAGTAAGATTATGACACTCCTAATATAAATTCAACACCATTATATCCCATAGCTTTTTTGTTTAAAGGCCAAAGATTGTAAGTCACTAAACGGGGCAAAAAGAAACGGAAAAATGCAGTGACATAATACACACAAAAATGGGCACGGTAATCAGCTGCTATGTATTTCCGAGAGGAGATGCCAGTCTTCTCTCATGATCAGAGTTAAGATCTGACCACATTTGTAAATCCCTCCTTTTGACAGCAATAAACCTGACACTTGCTGGGATATTCCACAACAGGGCCCTTCTATTCCCCTGCTGCTGAGACTCCCAAACCCACCTCCCTCTGCGCAAAGCAGAGGCCAATGCTCTTACTCCTGTTCTCCAAGCATAGGTGTGCTGCAGGCTCTCCTTTTTTCCCCTTCTGAAAGCTTAAAGCTGGGGAACCTTTGGTATCCTTCCTTCTTGTAAGACTCTCAAACTAGTACTTGACTTTGTGATTCCTGCACGAGTACTGTTCCTGGCTTTGTATACCTGTAACCGAGATGAAAAACATGAGTATTATCTCCTGGCTAAGGCAGAGGGCCATCATTGCTGGGACGCAGCATTCCTAGGCTATTAGTAGCTAACAAGATGAGTAGCGTATGCTCCTGCTAGTGAAAAGTCAGGAAAAAAAGACAGAAAGAAAAAAAAAAGACCTTTCTATCATCTCTGCTGTCAGAGTAACAGAAAACTATACGCTCAACCCAGGCCAAAGTGTTTCATCCCTTGTAAAGTGTTAATTTGCAAAGCAGAATGCAAGCTGCCTGCATCTCAACGGAGCCTGCTTGTCCCATGCCGTCCTACTGACCTGTACAGAAAGCCAAACTTCCCAAAGAAATAACCCACGTCCAGTTCCCTGGGACAACTTATTCACTCACTAGTGTGAGTAAATATTCATTCAACAACGCACATCCTGGGTAGGAGGAAGGAGTCCCAAGCGGAATCTCACACAGTCACACTTCCCTCTCCTGTCTTTGACCCAAACTACAAGCACACAAATAAACAGGGGAACCAGGTGTCACACTTACTCTCTTCTAAGCTTCTTCTAGTGCTTTCAGGGAAGTCATATTAAACAAAATGGAAAGGCCTGTTCATTTTCGCTTGTTCTCTAACAGCAAGGAGACACAAGCTAGCAGGTCAGTAGGATAACTTTGTATTACCGACTTAAAAGCGCACATGGGTGCTATCGGGGGCAGATGTCAGGAAGTCCGCCAGCTGCTACGGTCTGATCTAGAGCTCTGCACGGGAGCGCTACACCAAACCAGGCTCTGACTTTCTATCAATGTGTCCTGGAAATGCACACTGCCAGTCAGGTCACCGTGGAGATAAACAGGACCTTTTAGACCTCATACAGATCCTTTCTCTAATATAAAGGCTTCACAAAATTGAGCCCTGAGGATGACTAGCAACTTGAACTTAATTTATGTCACACAGCACGCTCTAAAACTAGGCTGTGATGCAGAGAGAAAGAGTATTTCCAGGTATTGAAGAGACAGCTATTCCAGTAACTCATCACTCCCCTCCCACTCCACCGAAGTAGGTGAGCGAGTGACATGAGGCTTATTCCAAGCGCTCTGAACCCAGGAGTCAGGTCTCAAGAAATCAATAGACCGAAATGCTAGGAGTAGGGGTGTCAGGGTGGAACGGTTGCATGTGGCTGGTTATTGGCCTTCAGACTGTTGACCCTTTAGAGAGTCATATTTTCCAAGCAATCCCTGTCACTACAAGAGCTGAGAATCTTCCTTTTTAAAAATCATAGACTATCTCATCACAAGAGAGAATTATGAATCCAGAGCCAGAGGCTTGAAGAAAAACAGTAAGTATGCAGAGAGCTAACAACTACCGGAGCATCCCCCTGATGCTGGAAATAGTTTAGGCTGGTGCCAGCTCTCAAAGAGGCAGCAGCAAGGCAAGCCCACCATCATTGCCTAGAAGATCTGCTTTTAGCAACCAGCTGGCTCCCAGGGCAGGATTTGTGCCACAGCAGCTCTGCCCACTCCCAACTCCCACCCATTCTCTCCCTTCCAGACTCATGATACAGGAACAAGCTGCCTACCACAGGAGGGTGATCACTTGTATGCATTTCATTTGTAAATGTATGATGGAGTGTTTCAGAGTTAAAAAAACACAAACCAGCAACATAGCTGAAAATGTTCAGCTAGGTCCTAAGTCTCAGCAAGCCAAATAAAACTCCTACCGCCTCCCCAGCACTGAGCAGTGAGCAGCTCTTTGTGCCCTGCCTGCTGAGCAGCACCGACTTCCCACCCACAGTCAGAACAGACAAGGAGCACGGGGCAGGCGCTACCATGGCTTGGAGGCCATGGCTGCCTTGACTTCCCCGTCACATTTTTTTTGCTTGTGATGTTGGTGCAGAGACCTACGGAAACAGAAGTCCTGGGAGGAAGTGAGTCAGGAAACCTGTACCACGTAGCAGGGGGAAGTGTGACTCAGAGCGCACGGTGCTTGCTGCTCCCCAGCGCCCTGGAGGAGGTGATAAGATTGTGTAATCCCCAAGATAACTTGCTGCACATCCTAATTCTGCTGATCCTCCCAGGGGAGGGGTGCCTCTGCTGAGTACTGTACATTAGCTGATTTCTTAGAATAAACTGTGACAGCTCCCTGTGAGCTCATCGTGTGGGAGGGGGGATGCTGGGCTCCCTGCCTGTGCTGTCAGAAGAACGAGGAGTTACAGAAGCACTGAATTTATCAAGAGCACAGCAAAGACCTGGCAAACCTCTTGTTTAGTCTAGTTGTTCTTCTTTCACAGAGAGTGTAGGGACATAAGAACTTGAAAGCGACAGAGGAACCAGCTATAAAGCAGAGGGGAGGATTTAAGAAAGAGAGAATTTGAGAAAGAAGAGGAAGACAAATGTGGTGGCAATAGGAGGGGAAGAGACAGTCTGTGTGGTCAGGACTGGTGAGGGGACAGCTGGGGAAAGAGGTACATGAGATACCAGGAGGAAAGAAGCCAAGAGTGTAGGCCAAGCAAGGGAAGAGGGCAGAGAGAGGATAGAGAAAAGATCCTAGGGAGAGTCGCTTAGGAGTGATGAGGAAGGTACAGCAAAAACAAAATGCCCCTGGGATTGAGAGAGCAAAGAAACATTACACTGAGAGAAAGAGGCCGCCATCCATTTTGAGTTCTCAGTACACACCAGAGCCAGCGTTCGCATTTCTGGGTCTCTGTTCATCTGTGTAAGGGCCATTCCTGAAAAATAACCAGAGCCCTAAAGCAGGGGGGCAGAATACGATACAAAAAAAATCACCCTTTTTCAGCCATACAGGATTGTCCTTGTTTCGTCACCGTGAATGCAGGCACGAGCAGCGTTAGCACTCACAAGCTCAGCCCTTTGCCTGTGTCAGTACAGCACCTGGTGCAAAAGGGTGTCAGGACACGAGTAGACTTCTGGAAATTTCTGCTCCCAGGCACCTCGGGGAGCTTGATGCCAGCTGAACTTCCAAACTCCCGCCCTGTGCTCCCCGGAGACAAAATCGTGCCCACAAAATTGCTTTTGCAAACAAAGTACTGAATATGAACAAAGAGAGAAGGAAGCGTTCACTGTCCCAGCACAGGCACGGCTGGCACGCGCGCACACCGAAGCACACGCTGCTGCTACACGTGGGCTTTCACAAAAACTTGTCACAGAGTCAGAAAAGGCCCCGTCCTGTTCCAACTCACCAGTGTCAAAATCCACTAAACAATCATGAACACAGCACGAGTTAGGGAAATCCAGGCCTGGTTATACAGAAAATTCACTCTCAAGAAGTATCATTTTCAGAAGGGACTGTTCTGTGCTTCCCAGGAGAGCTTCATGCTCCAACACACAGGTACACTCTGGGGCTGCAGCTGCACAGAGGCTCTGTCCATCTGAAGTAGATCTAAACTGTATTTCAAGCACTGTTTCCGAGTCCTAACCATGCACAACATGGCACTAAAAAATACCACACAGTCTTTCAACTGCAAATTTGTTATGCTATCTATGTTTGAGTCAGGAGCCAGAAGTGATCAAACCATCAATTTCAGAGACTTTTACACTCAACTGAGGGGAGAAGATGCTGGCTGAGACTCAGAAGACCTAAAGCCTATTTCCATTTCTGCCCCGACCTGTCAGCTATCTTGGGACAAACCACTGTGTGTCCTTGGGCTCCAGGTCCCTTTTCTCCCTTTGTTTGCCTCGCTGGTATCCAATGCAAGCTTCCTGGGCGTTGGCTGCTGGACAGTATATGCCTGTAACATTAAATGCATCCCAGACTGCAAAATGCTAAATGGTTCTGTAATGGAAATAATAATGAGTACTTTAAGTTTCAAGCCTGGTATTTCTAGGACAAATGTCACAGCTCATACGACCTAACGTCCCAGGGCTACCGAGCCTGGGAAGGGGAGCTGCGTATCAGAACTGCGCATATGGGAGCAGGCAACTGACCCTACATTTTCTGGTAACAAAAGAAGTAACGTTTTATCATAAAACCCAAATCAAAGGAAATTCTTATTCCTCACCCATGAAAAGTAAAGGCTGCTGGAAAACCAATTCGCTGGAAATTTGCGATTGTTATCATGAGTTTAGTGAGACCCTATACTGTAATTCCTTATTTCACTGTGATCAGTCTGATACTCAGAAACAGAACAACTGTATTTTGTTCCTGTAGGTGATATCCGTAAAGCTACCGTGCAAGGACCAAAACTATTGGTATCGTGCTTTATAAGTGTGTGTTAGTTATTCTGCCCCCTACAAACACTCACCCACCTTGTGGGCACAGTGCAGGGATGAAGCTGTGCCCAGCTGAGCAGGTACTCGCGGATTTTTGTTTAAATGATGTTTCGTAAGCCTGACTCAGCTGCTGACACCTCCTCACCACACTTTTGCCACACTCTTTTGCAGCAGCTCTGTTTTTCCCCTTGAATCTGTGCTAATAGGAAAGCATCAGGTGGAAGAGTTTATTTTTCTAGTTACTGTTTTTCAAGATGCTGCCTGGCCTAGATCAATTCCAAGAACTGAGGCAGTTGAACAAAGAAACTTCTACAGGCTCAGCAGCAGCATGAACAGCACTGCTCTGGCAACTTCCCACGCTGTAGCAAGAATTTGCACAAACCAAAACGAGACCACACGCAACAGAAGGGCTGAGCAGCGCATGCAGGGAACCGCCAGCGACAGCACCTTCAGCACCTCTGCAGACAGCAGAGGCAGCAGGCAGCCTCCAGCACCATGCCGTTACACTTCCCCAGAATACATGCTCGAGTAGAAAAACCTCCCCACCGCTGTTTATCCAGGCAACTAACCAAACCGCAGTGCTTCCACGGCAGTGGTGGGGGGAAGGCATGAGATAGGGTTGTTCACTCAGTTCCCTCCCAAGAGGCCACACTCTCGGACAGGATTCACACACCACAGTCTCTTCTCTGCCTGGCAATACTACAGGTTGCTGACTATGAAGCCTGAAACTTGGAACAGCAGTAAATTTCTTTAGGGGACAGGATGGGGCAAAACAGAGACTCGTAAGATCCCAGTGCTTCAGCCCTTCTTCCTTCACTCCCCATGCCAGGAGAAAAATCAGTCACTTCCATGAACTCTGCACAGGCACAAAGATCATCTCAAAAAGTCATCTCATTACATGCAACTACCAGTGCCAGCTTAGAAACAGTGAATTTGACATCCCAGGTTAACCCAACCCCTTCTCAACTAACCCAACTCCTTCTTTGTGTGTACTTTGACAGATGCCTATGCTGGTGTTCAGGGTGGGTTTGTTTTCCTTTCTGGATTAATGCACTGAGGAGCTGAAATCAGGGGCCAGCCCTCATCAGAGCTCCACTGAGAAAGTAAAGCCCCCAGGCTGACCAAAATCAACCTGACGACCTGTGTCAAGTGAGAAGTCTAAGCCAATTTTAGGCACAGAGGGAAAGGAAGGGATTTTCTTTCTCCCCTAAATAAAGAAAATCAAAAACATTGAAAGAGAAAAGCCTTTGGACAACTCGTCTTCGGCTAATTGCATCCATGAAAATAGCAATAGAAATGCCTATATGTGCTACATTCTGGTCACCTTAAGCTGTTTTCCGGATCTCATCAGATTCATCACAGCCATGAGACTCAGATAAATTTGGCACTGGGGCCCCCGTCCCCCCCCCCCCCCCCAGCCACAGCTGTGGAATAACAAGCTTTGAGTCAGCCTGAAGAAAGAAGCAAATGAGCCGGTGCATTTCCAGTGACCCACTAATAGTTTGTGTTTCCAGAGAGCTCTCTGCCTGGGGACCCCACAGGCATTAACAAACCCTCACGATCCCCAATTGAACCACAGTATCAGTACATCTACACATAAGGGAAACTGAGGCATCAGAGAACAGTGCTTGGCCCCAATCATGCAGCAAGAAACAGAATCCAAATTACAAGATTATAAACTACAAACTCCTCCTCCTTACCCATAACACAAATGCAGACCCCTATATAAGTAGTTTCATTTAACTGACTGGAATTTGCCCTACAGCACACGCAGTCTTTATATGCCTCTTAAAGCACATTATCAAACATTTTGTGCATCAGCACACAGCACCATGCTGTAACTACCCTCTCAAGGTATACCTGAACCGGGACAATTTTGGGGGAGTCTGTGGCTGAGAAGTTCTTTGCACTCCAGAAGGCATTTTCCTTACTGAAGCGCAGAGCCCAGGGAGGACATGGCCACTGGAGCAGTCTGCTTGGCTGAACAGCTGCTTGTGCTTCAATTCTGATAGGCAAGATAAAAAAAATAAAAGGTTGTCCTATCATAAATCTAGTGAACCTGAGTTACACCAGGGATACATTTGGCCGATGATGTGACATTGTATTTCAGAGGGGCTTCCAAACACCTGGCCCCAATGAATGAAGAAAGCCTTTGTCCCTTCTAAAAGATCACATTAAAGGCCTTTGTAGCCTCTCTTGGCGCAGTGAGGGTTAATCCAGGCTAGCAAACAAAAGGGATGAAGATCAGCTCATCTTTTCCATTCAAGCAGAGCCTGCTACAGAAAATGCTGGTTTCTCGATGCTCGGTGTCTCAGTGACTTCCAGGAACAGTGAGCTAAACTCAGCTGCTCTTCCCAGCACCAGCTGAGGGGGCGGCAGGGGATGGAACACAGCCCTGTTCTTGGAAGGCAGGAAAAAATAAGGCTCTGGCAGAGCTGTGCAAACTCTCCTCTCTCCCTCCTCCCCTCCTCAAAAGCCTCTTTCAGCATTTCTAATTCCTCACGGTACAGATGGGTTGGTTTTTCCTTTTATCAAATAAACATAAGAGCAATGCAAGAAAACTGCAGGCAATTCTCAAGCAGAGAGAGGTTAAGTTAATCAAATAAATAAATGATAAGCTCATCTCCGTGAGCTCCCACATGCCCCATGATTTTGCTCAGTTTAGTGCATGACCTACTGTACTTCTTAACATTTTCCTGTTAGATAAACACAGAAAGCTATAGAACCATCCAGCTCATGGAAACTATTTTTGGCTGCTTTATCTTCATGCAATATGAATTCCAAGGGATGATTGGATATTTGGACTTCTCCCAGTCTGGCTGACTGTGAAGGGAGCAGACAGTAACCTCATTGCTATTCTTCTGTGGAAACAAACATCTTTTAGAGATGACAAGTATCTGGCTTGTAGGTACAGTACTCAATGAGATTCAGGGAAATAGAGCAGTCACCAGCTGCGAGGAATGTGAAGATAGCCTCGAGGCACACAAAAAAAGGAAAACAGGAATCAGACCGAGTGTTTCATGGTTCCTCACAAGCTGCCCTTGAAATACAAGGCAGCAGCACCAAGCTGCGAATAGAGGGAGAAACCCTGCTACAGAGTTTGCTGTCAGCAGCACAGCTGGATGAGAATTCGCACCATCTTTTATTCAGACTCAAGTCTGGCCCTGCTGAAAAATAAAAGAAAGCCTGTGACATCTGTGTTGGTAGGCCTCAGCTGAGCACCCAGCAAACTGGCTCCCTTGTCAGGCGTCTTGGCCAACGGGCCTGGGAATGAATGGGCCACAAAGCAGCTCAGACTAACAACCGGTCACTCCAGGACAGGGCCATGGCATGCTGCCACAGACGCGTTGCAGGAGAAGCTGTTCCCGAAGATATACAGTAGCTGTTCAGCAGATAAGACGTCTGTCTCCAGCACAATCAGTCTCTCACCTATTACAAGTGTTCCATGCACTTAAAATGCTGTGGTCTTCTGTTTGTTGGGTGTTTTTTTCACCTGCTAGACAGAAGGAAAATGCAAGTCTGCATGGTTACGCAGGACTCTGAAGTTCCCTGCAATGCCAAGGCCGTTCGCACATATTTAGAAGACAAGCAGACTTCATCATTATCTTTGATGGATTTCAAGGCTATAAAAAACCCAACAAAACACCCAGGGAATAGCACAGAAAGCAATGTAGAGTCAGCAGCAAACTACAAGACCAGTTTACAGGTTGTTGAACATTTTCCACTTGCTGATTTCTAGGTTCTCAGACACCAGCTAAGAGACTGAAGCTCTCTGCTGTCCCTCCAGGACTTCTAAACTCCACCAGCATGACACACCATTTATCTTTGCTACTTTCAATTAGAAACAGGAAGCGAAGAGTTGGGCACCAGGCTCATTTTTAGCTGTGCGAAACTGCGATGAACCAGCTACTTGCCTATAAATCAATGTAGATGTGCTGATTTACGCTCTGTGAGAAATTGGTTCATTAGGTAGAATTAAATAGAGGCCCAAGCCACACCATTTAAATTTGAACAGTGCTCTTGAACACCCTGTTCAGTCCAGGAACTGGGATTTGCTTGGTGCCTTCCTATATTTAGCATACAGTAATGTAGTTGAAGCAACAAAATTAGACCCGCAAATAGACTGGTTTCTCAGTACTTAATCAAGGACCTTTTCCTAGAACTGCAGAGGGCTGAAATTAAAAGAAAGGAATGTGTGGTAATCAGCCCCATGGAGGCAGGAGGAAACCACCACGAGTTTAAACTCCAAACACACATTCTGGCCAGCTGAATGTACCCTTGTTTAAATTAAATGTGGCTTCACAGTGACCCAGGCCAGGGATTGCATGAAACACTTCAGAGTACACAGCTCACGTACAAGGAATTACTGAGCAGATACAACTCTCAAGGTCTGCAATTCACTGTATAATAAGAATGTCCTCGGACCCCTATCCTTAACAGATGAAAGAAACGACAGGTCTGGGGTACCTCTGAATAACGCTAATGTGTTTCTGTCAGTGACTTTTGTGAACAGCAACAGGTATAGAAAGGAGTGACAGAAAGACAAATCCAGCGTACAAACTGCAACATGCATAAACCAGGCAGCAATCATACTGCAGCAGCACTTAACAACAAAGCGAGGAAAGGCAGGAGCCTGCGGCACTGCGCTCATTCATATTCACTATTAATAGGTCTTACAAGACAAACTAGAAGACTCCATTTTCTGTCCTTTTCTTCTTAATCTTCTAATTTTTATCGGGGGGCTAAATAGGAGAATTAAACTTTAAAAAAAATCTTTTTTCTGTCACCAGTTTTTATATTACTATTAGGAAAATCTCCTCTTCGCATTCTAACCTAACCACTGCCAGAAGAATAAGACAAGGAAAATATTCTGTAAGCAGAAACATACTCAGATATTTAAGAAGTGCTGAAATGCTTCAGAAACTGTCAAAGCTTGCAGCTTACAGTGAATGAAAGGGAGCTTCATTTTTATGTATTTCTACAATACCAGCATCACAAGCCTCACAGTGCCAGTTAGGACATGCAAAGACATGGATGCAGAGCTAAGTCAGGGGAAGGTCTTTTTAAACGTATTTCAGAGCTGTATTTTCTAGCTTTGGCAATACCCTTGAAGAGGTCAGCTGCACCTCCCCATCTCTTCGGCTCTCACTGTCTGCAACCGTTCTGCAAACAGATGGAACAGCCTGTCATGCGCAGAGTATGCCCCTAGAAACGTCCTCCAAACAGCTTTTGCCAAAAAAGTTTTCGGATTGAATTTACTTCCCACATGTAGAAGCTACTGATTTCTCTGGGCAAATTTTTTCTGCTTAACGTGGGATCTCTACTGAATCAAGACAGATGAGGTAGAAAGATTAAGAGTACCCCCTGCACTGGTTTCATATACTGCATTCCCACTCCCTGCTATTGTGGGAGGCAGAAGGTGAGGGCAGAGCAGGAAAAGTGAGAAAGTAAGGCAAGAAATAGGATATGGGAACCAGACATCAGTAGCATAAATTTAAATCAGCCATAGTGCCTTCGATTCACCCTGAGGCAAGACAGCTGAGAAGGAAGGGCTCAGCTAGCTGCCCTCCCTGCCGCTACCCTGCAGTGGAAAAGCAGCGCTGGGCTCTAAAGCTGAAACTAAAAATCACTCACTCGAAGCTCCAGATACTAAGAATTGATTATGTAAAGCCACATCAGGGAATGCATTTCTTGTACGGTGCGGGTCTTTTTCAATGCAGGTCTACAAAACATTATAGCGTAATTAAGATTCCATAAATATTCATAATTCCATTTGTAATTCCATTTCTAGTTCCGTTCCTTCCATTCATCTAATAATTAATATTGCTTTCACATCATCATGAAAGATACCAGCTTGATGGTAGGAACAAAAGATTAGGCTGAGAACCTTACTCATAATGAATGGTGACGAATAATATCAGGTGCAAATTGCACACTCTCTCAGGTGTGAGAGTGCAGAAAGTGACTGCCCTAACCTCCGAGTTAACCTAACAACACAAAAGCCTCTCTGATATTCACAGATACTAGCATTTCCTAGAAGAAAACTGAGAAGAAATCATTTACTCTTAAATTATGAAACACTCACTGGAGACGTTAAGTACATTTGAAAAATACATGTCAAATGCAGTTCAGGGAAACGCACTCCAGCGTTTTAAGAAAAGCCAAGTTACCTTCCTATCAAGGCAACATCAAGGAAATAGAAGTGGAATTACCACCTCCGCCACTGCGGCGAGCCTGTTCAAGCTGAGGACAGCAGAGCTGTAATGGAGGGTAAATGAGAAGCTGTGAGGCAAAGCTGATGGGGAGGTGGGGGACTGTGCAGATATAGACAATAAATACCTTTTATCATACAATTCAAAGCAGAATCAGCATGTGAACTAGTTTAATGCTTCATCCTTAGCCTTGCCTTCTTTTTCTCTGCAAAGGCATGCTGTTTCTTTGAACAGGCTTTTCCTTACCGCTGCATGCTTTTGGGGGGAGGAGCTCAAAGGCACTGGCTGGTAAGTGGCACCGAGGCATGTCTTTCCTGTATCTTTGAAAAGCTTCCTTGGGCATCATCTCACACTTTTATGCTCCAATTTGTTACGTAGGAGCAGTCTGGGCTTTCGCGTCTCATCCAGGCCTTGAGTCCATAGCGGGCAAGGCCCTGTTAGTGCCCCAGTGGAGACGCAGCCAGCACGTAGAAAGGCCTTCCTATAGTTAATCTTATAAATCCTTTTTTGGAGCAGGTGCGAAGGTGGGAAAATTCCCTCATCTCACAGGCATGCTCTCTACAGAGCATCCGAGCCCTGCAGCTGGACAGTGTCACGGCAAGCACAAAAGCTCCACAGTGAGCATACCTTTTCTACAGCACGGAGGCTCAAAGCTGTACAGACTCCACGCTCCCCTCCTAGCCCATCAAAAGAGGAATTACCATTTCAGCATCTGCATCATCATTCAGAACATTTCTGAAGGAAATTAACTTGGTAAGTAAGGAGGAGCTTAACTCACCGGTGGACAGAATATCCAAGAATAACCAGCATGCTACCACCTCCCACCGACAGTTAATCCAAAATTGATACTGCTTCGGGGGATGATGGCTTTGAATCTTCAGCCGGCTCACTTCCCTCTCAAACCAGCAGCGCTTTGTGGCCTTTTTTGACCCAGCGCCTTTTTTTTTGATTCAATGGCTCTGAACAACCTATTTCTAAAGAAGTTGAAGTGTTGTTCTGTCCTGTAAGAGTCACACTAGGCCTTAAATCCAGCAGGTACACAGAGGGATCATCTCCCCCAGGGCTTGTCCCTAAGCCCACAGAGAAAGAAGGAGCCGGGGAAGAAGTCCTTCACTCTAAACTCCCCATGTGAATGTTTTGCTTGACTAATCCAGTTTCCCTTTTGGCATATTGAAACCTCAGCCAAAAATCCAGTGTCCTGGATTTCCCCAGTATTAAAAATTGCCATCTGCAAACCACCTATCTTCTTAGCACCTCCGCTGGGGCCCTTGCCTGCAAGTTATCTGCACGTGTACTTTCTAAAATGCTTATTACTAGTCAATGTTTTATAATACTTTTTTCTTGAGGCCTAATAATTTAGAAATTAATTTATTATCCTCCTGTGATTCTAGCATATTATTCTGCTGTCATCCAGATCAGAGATACTTACTAAATGCTTCTACTTATTTTCATGATCATTAACAATTGCACCATTTCCATTTCAGAGGCCTTACACAATTCTTTTTCTGTTTCAAGCAGAATGTTTAAATCCTTTATCGTCCTTGAAGATAGCAGCCAAGGATAATTTACATTTTCCTTTTCATTTCCAGTTTTCTGCACTTCATTTCTAATTTATATTAACTGCGCCCCACTCTCCCTCCCCTTCCACGTTGCTTTTACTTTTTTGTTCCTAATGCTGTCTTCACCACTGAACAATGATCAACTTTTATGAAGATGCCTCTTTCCTGAGGGCAGAATCACAGTTCTTTGCCATATAATGCACTGTTCTTAAAGAATACCTAATTCTAATATTTTTTCCTATAAAACACTCCCCAAGTTTAACTCAAAAAGTCTTTTAACTTTGGGTAAATTATATGTTACATCATTAGTTGGGAAAGCCTTCTTTTTATTTAATCTTTAACAAGGTCACAGTCATGCAGATACTGCCAACTTCTAATCCAGCTCTGAAATCCTTTGCTCCCAGATGTGCTGGGTCTGTTAAAACACTACTCAATGATTTCTTGAAGGCCACGCAGCACATAAATCCTTCCACTCTGAGATGCTGTACCTGCTGATTTGCGTAATCATCATGCACTTACCTTCTCTGGATGCATATTCCTGGACTCTGGTTGCACAACAGCCACTGAGTCAATGTGGCAGCAGGGACCAACATGCACCTCCACCCCCACCACCAAGTGAGAACATTTCTGCTCTCCCTGGAATGCAGAGCATCCTCCCGCTGCTTTGGCTGGGTGCTGGGCTTAGAGTTAGACCTTAAAAAAGTGCTCCCAAAATGGGTGTGAAAGGAAGGGATGAAAAATACCATGGCTGGAAAACAGCAGAGAGGGACAAAGTAAGAGCCTGAATTCTGCACAGTGCTGATCATGATGCAGGCTGGCAGCTGGGGATTGAGACCCCACTGCCCCTGGGGGATTCCAGCAAGGACAAAAGGAAAGGCAAGGGAAGAGATCATCAGTGAAAGGAGTAGAAATATCTTACTGAGTCTCTCT
Organism: Aptenodytes forsteri; assembly: GCF_000699145.1. Lineage (NCBI taxonomy): Eukaryota > Metazoa > Chordata > Aves > Sphenisciformes > Spheniscidae > Aptenodytes > Aptenodytes forsteri. The sequence goes on along the minus strand of NW_008795139.1, from coordinate 740,534 downwards.
TTTGGGGCAGAACCCTCCTAAGGTGGAACCCAGAGGAAAAAAAGAAGAATGGAAAAGGGTCAGATGAACAACTGCATTTACTGAAAAGCTTTTAACTTCTAGGACCACAGATATCTCATGCCACCCAACAAGAAATTGTTGCTTTCAGCATTTGATTAAGTAAGAGTTTGGTCAAACTGCTCCCTCCTGGCACCTTCACTGAACCATCCTGTGCAAAGCTGAAGACAAACCCCCTCTGAGTGGCCAGCCCCAACTGCGCAAGATACTTCCAGCAGGCTGAAATCAGGCCTATCAACCCTTCTGCCCAGGAAACTGGGGTTTTCACTAAATCTCACTGTGGGAACACTTCTGGCCCCAACCCAAACAGATACTTGCCCACACCTCTTGCTAATATTCCCAGGTCAGAGCATGAAACGATTCTTCAAAGTTCTTCAAAGAAGAACTGCATTTTCTGGTCTTGGAGAAGGGTAGAAAGAGGTAGAAAAAAACCTGGGTTTGGAATCTCACTGGACAAATTAACGGTTTGATCTTAAAGAAGTCCAAGTACTTGGTGTATTCAGAACTAACTAAAAAAATCAGGGTAGCTTAAAAATTGCCCCCCAAAATTGCCAAACAGGATCAATGCTATGATCCAGCCAAATCCTTACCCACATCTGACAGTGCCCAAGACTTCAAAGGGAAGTAAAAAACAAATAAACAAACAAAAATCCATTATATAGAATTAAGAAAGAGGTTCTTCTGAAGGCTTATGCTGGGAAATTGACTCTTCTGCTTTCCCCAGCCCTCTCTCTCCTATCTTGTCCGTTTTTGCACAAGAATTCCCAAAGACAGATCCTGAAGAACATAGCAAAGATCACAGAATACACCCATTTGCTGGAAACTACCATGGAGAAGATTCAGACTTAAAGCTAAAGACAGTTGTCAGTGACTAAACAAAGGCTCTCGGCCTTCTCGCTACACGACCAGCCACTAAGCAGCAAGTGCTACAACCAGCACCAGAGCAATTCAGTATGTCTGTCATAATATAACCGAGGTTGGAAGGGATCTCTGGGTTTCATTTAGTCCATCAAGTTAGCTCAAAGCAGGGATAACCTCCGAGTTAGACCAGCTTGCTCAAGTCTTTGTCCATATGAGTTCTGACACACTGAGTCTGCAATTGGTTAGGCTGCAAAAGAGGAGACATACGAACAGACCAAATACTGGAATAAACTGCTGCATTTGCAAATGGGCTTTTCCCATTTGTAAAGTGAAAGTATTGCGACAAACCAGGACAACTGTTTAACCACAGTTCCTGAAAGCCAAACTGGTGTTACTCTTGGATGTGGAGAGCAGCCTACCAGCAGGGAGAACAGCCAAGGGGCTCCCTGATGACCTTCTAGCTTCCTTAAGTGGTTTCCAAATGGTACACTACACTCACAGGCAATCCATGCAATAATATAGTATCAAATAAAATTGAAAGTTTATCTTTTCAAAGCTACATACATTTGAGTTACAGAAACAGCACAAAGTCACTAAAGAATTATCTCAGATTAACATACTACACAATCACATTTCTTTTAAAACCTCTTCAGCTCCATCCTATACAAATGGAGAACTGTTCTAAACTCCGAGTAAATCTGCTGCCATCCTGATACGTCTGGTTTTCAATAGTTTTTTACTAAAGAACTAAGTGGAGGAATAAACCCACGTTTGGTGACACTGTAGTCTGACTCTAAACTATCAAAACCATGGATGCCAAGAGGTAACACTTTCCTTTGGAATTTTAATTCCCTGCACTAAGTACAGTATTAAGTACAGCAGAAGATAAAGCATCCAGTCCTCTCTACACATAGTTCACCCAGGTATGTTGTGTGGATGCTGTGTGCATTCACTCACATGCAAAGTACATCCTACAGTGTGTATGCCCTGCAGTCATTATCCATTAGCTTCCTACCAGTGCTTCAGTTCAAATCTTCAAGTTATTTTGGGATGCCATTTAGCCTCACAAGTTATTAGCACATCACTTTTCTCTGGCTTGGTTGCCTACATTATCAAAGGTAACCTTAAAAGGACAAAAAAAGAAAACGGGGAAGAATATTGCACTACTCTACCTTTGGAAGCAAGGATCTACCAAGCATAGTACCACATGAGTAGCTTTAGGAAGAGTAAATAAGGTTTACTTTACCACAAAACACCTGAGACGTTCACCCTGTGGTATTTTGAAGCTGCAGGTGTTCTTTTGAGGAGCATGCTTTGCAACACACTGTTCTTCACTCAAACACTGTCCTTGAGGCTTTTCACCTATGCAGCACAGGCCGTTAAGAGGTCAGAGGTCTGATAGGGATTATCTGGAAAGATCTGGTCTTGCCCTGGGACAAGAGAGACAGACTTTCCTGCCTTATTTTCTGTAATTCTTTCATGCTTTACTAAATGTAATTGCTTGTCTGTATTTTATGATGATGTGGTACCAAATGATGATTTTATGAAGATATTTAAGTTGCCTTCACTGCAATCTTCTTTAAATTGGTTGAACACAGGCAAACTCAAAAAGCTGTTATGACCTTTGCACTAGAGCATTAGTGCCTATCCACTGTTTTTATTTCAATTCTGTGCTGGAGTCAGCTCACCTGTATAGACCTAATAAAGCTGTTAAAGAACAAAACAGCCCCAGAAAATCAGGAAAGGGCAACGTGGCTTGATTTATTTTGAAGATTTTTTCACTCACCACTGTATTTTCCACTTACAAATTATATTTTACCCAAACCTGCACTGTTTTGGTACTTCAGCAATTCATTTAATTCATTACTAATGCAATGCAGTTTACAAGGGACACATTTCTGGCACTCAGGGGTTAGCGTCTCTCAGCTATGGTCTGGTGTCCTAAGTTAATCTTATCTCAAGGGCTCTGTGTAAAACCCACAGAGAAACATATCTCAGCTGGATCCACCTGCTGCAGGGAAAGAAGTACTCTCCCAAAGTGAAGAGGTAAAGAGATCATCTCAATATGTTTATGAACACATATGACGTGGTTCCTAAGCTGTGGTACTGGAATCACCGAAGGAGGAACTACCCAGGTCACAGGGCAAACATCTCCATGAGCACAGTTAAAGCTGATGGAGATGGGGTTTGGTAAATGAAAGGGTGCAGTGCGGGTCTTTACTCAGCACAGGGAGGATGGGTCCCTCTGGGGAGGAATATGGTAGCTTAAGGATTAGAAAAGTATATGACAGGAGGGCGTGAACAGGAAACTAGAGGCGCATCTTCCTACGCGCATGAAACAGCACATTTCCAGTGGCCACTGTCTCACGATCTGCCCTTCACTCCAGTACTGATAATGATGGTTGTTGCTAATACCTATGGTTGCTATTGCTGCTGCCTGTGCATTAGAGCAACACAAATCTGGGAACCCCTGGCACAGGTTACAACCACAGGCTGAATTCCTCTTTGGTACTACTTAAGCCAGTATGAGTTCTGAGAAACTGTTGCCACATGTTCTCTCCATGATGCGCTGCTTAACAAGCAGCTCTTATTTTGTGCTGGCTTCAGTTTCAGAGTGATTTCAGTGTATGGTCCCATATTCAATGCTTTGCAGTGGAGTGAATTGGAGCTGGGTAACCGTGGCAATACCAGTGTCTATGAAGACAGCTGTATGCTCTTCTAGTTACATATGAACAGAAACAATAGTACTCAGGGCTGTTCCTATCCATTGGAAACATTCACCTACACAACAAAAACACTGTGAGGAATGCTTATGTTATTTGGGTATCACTTAACCTCTCATACCTGACACAAGACAAGTCTGTCCCAAAGCCTTAAAAAAACCAACACCCCTCATCTCTGAGACTCTGATGACAGCCTGGGTTTAGCAAGCAACCACCACTTAGGTCAGGTTAGCCAGCTGACACATTACCTGTGATATGTCCTTACTTGCAGTGCCGTCAGTCCATAAGGTGTGAAGGACTGTTTTCACCACTGGTCAGATTCACCGCAAAAATCACAAGGCATCTTCCCTTTCCCCTCACCTGCCACAACTTAATTATAGACCACAAAGGTCTCTAGGAATGAAACATTACCAACAGTGATCAGGGGATTCTGTGCTGTTGCCCAGAGTAAAAAGCAGTCTCTGTGGATAAGTTTTTCTAGATCAGCACCCTGACCCTTCGACCAGGAGAAAGGCAATTAGTTTCAATGCTTTGTCAGGTTCCCTTCTGTGCAGAGGGAACTCTGAGAAGGAGGTGGTGTGAGAAACCTTGCCATAATGGGAAACCTCTTTGAGGAAACCAAAGAGCTTTTGTCCTTCTTTCTGGAGCCTGCCTTGTTCTTTTCTGTGTAACTGGGTCTGATGAACTTTGAGATGTGCTGCATAGTTTCCTACTTACCCAAGCTTTCAGGAAGGAGAAGTCAGGGAAGAAAAAGCCATTTATGAGAAAAGGTGGGTTTTGTGGGAGCTTATCGAGCCGCAGCACATAGCCTTTAGGGTATACGACTACTTCTGCTCGAGCTGTACTTTTAGCTTTCAGCAATGACAGCTACAGTCCTTTTTTTAATTTAAAACTACTCAATGTTAACCGAAATAAGTTTTAACTTGAAATGCTAACTGACTTCCAAGAGAGGGAAGATTCTTTAAGAATTCACTAACCAGTCCTGAGGAGTCAGGCTAAAGCCAAAAGGCCCATTTCTTCAGCTTGTCACACATCGATCCATCCTGTTCACGTGGAGCTCTGCAGTCCTGAGAGCTGCAGCTACTTCTAAAAGTTCTCATGATCAAAAGTTAATGAGATATTTACATCACCGTTTACCAGATACCCAAGGGAATTACAGCTTAAATATATAAATTCCATCCTCAAATATACATTACGCTTTCATTTTTTACCTATATATGTACACAAATAACTTGTTAAAAATTAAGAGCTTTTTGAGAAACTGGGAGAAGAAACGGATTTATTAAATGTAAATTGATTTTTTTCAGCCAAAAAAATCCCAGCCAATCACATGTAAGTGCTCTTTATTTTTTTTTTTTTTTAAACAATTAGCCTTCGGTTGGATTGGCTTTTACCATTTGTTGCTAACTCGTGGCTCCTCAGCCAACCAAACACAACTAACAACTGCTGTTCAGATGATATTATAATATAGCACCAGTATCTTGTGGGTTTTGTGACGCTCTGCTGCTGCCTTGAATTCTCCTGTGCACAGAAACAGTGCTTTGGAAGGAGCGTCTGTGTTTTACCCACATTACTTCATTGTCATATCGACAGGAAAAAACTCTGAGGGAAGCACGTTCACTAAAGCCATTATAAAAAACACAGACACAGAACAAAGCAAGAGACAACAGCCAAAGACAACTCCTCTGGCACACAGCATAAGGGGACAGGAGAGCCTTGGGCATCCCTCCCGCCCTCTTTTCTTGCATGATATTCCTTATTTTTAAGGCACTCCTAGGAGTCCCCTTCCAGCAAGCCCCAACTCAGAGGGCAGCGTGTAGGGCAGGAGCTGTGGACCCACCATACATCACATTAGAAACAGTCTCAGCAATTTCCACCTGCCAGAGCTCGCCCCGAGCGCTGTGTTTCATTTGGTTAGTACCCCAAGCTATCTTAGGCCTGCTGGGCCCATCAGAATAGAAAAGGTATAAAAGAGCGTCATTCTCTCTCCCCAGCACTGCAGGTTTTACACTGTTACCACAGGGCACAAAGCACGACACTGATCGCGACACAATCTTAAAGCAGGGGAGTGACTTACCTTGAGTGACATTCACAGCTGATAGAGGATTCTGCCCAGACTTGTGCACCGCTTTGGCTCCATTCACACCATTGAAACTGGTTTAAAGAAAGCAAAAAATAGGTAATCTCACTCTTTGGGAATATCTTTTTCCAGGAAAAACTGATTCACTAAACAACACATTGGACTATTTTTTTCTTTTTCAAACTGATTCAGCACAAGACTAGTATAGGCCCTTGCTGCCTATATTGACCCAGTTAAATGCAGACATCTAACTGAAATTCTTAGAACAGGAGCTTCTTCGAGCGTCAGTGGTGACAGAAAGATACATTCCACCTGAATCTGACTTACACTCATTTGTCAGTGCCCAGATTGCTCTGCTGGAGGATCCAGCATTTCTTAGGTTTGTAGGCTCATATTCTATGACTCTACCAAGTTTATTCTGCTGTACCTTCAAGGATCAGAGGCAAAGGGCTCGATTTACCTGGCCTGTTAGTCAAAAAATCTTTTTAACCCTCTCTCTGCTCCTTTCTCCATGGCAGCTGAGCCCATTTTCAGCAGCTCCTTGTTCACTGCCTGCTTCTGTGCTTTCTAGAGCTCATAAATCCCCCTGGACTGGGAGGTAGGGGGGATTTACGTTGCAATTTGCTGTATGATATGGACAATGGCTACTGCCCCATTTTGAAATCCAGCACACTCTTCTTGCTTCCTCCTCAAAGTGGAAAGAATTAAACACTTGTTCCTGGGTGAGGTAGCAGCTCCTGACCTTGCAGAAACTCAGTGGGAACCAGGAACTGTTGCCACCCCAAAGGTGAGAACCTGCTGACGTGCTGTGAAGAAGGAGTTGCAATGCTTCTGGAACCATACCCCCAACTTTCCCTTCCCCTTCATTCTATCCCTGCTCTGCCTGATGAAATCCTAAGAGGACAAACTGTAGTTGGCAGCTTCTCAAGCAGTGTGAAGAATGGACTCCTCCCACTCAGCGCTGTGGTCCCCGCTCGCTGGCACACTGAGGCAAGCCGTGCAGTTCACTGTCAGGTACAGTTAGTGCCTTCTGCGCTGTGGCGTCGCTAAAGGCTGCACATTTATGGCCGCCACAAAGGCCTTTGTGCATGAGACAGCTTCCTGAGTCAGCAGAGGGTCTCTGCTGTCTACTGTTGTGGAGGCTGATCAACCTCAAAAAAGACAGGAGAAGTTTTTCCCATTTTTACAAGAGTCCTATAAGCCTCGCTGTGCAGGACTGCTCAGGTGCTTTGCCTTTCCTTGTTTCCCTGTTTAATCCACACCCTGCAAACATGACTCTAATGCTCAAACAGAGCCACAGTTTATCTACAGATGCCTCTGGTGAGAAAACAACGTGGAGAGCAGGTGCTGCTACATACAGAAGCGGAAAGACAGGAGGGGCTCAGGCCACAGTTGGATCACTCGCTGGGGAAGAGTTTCACTAGTGTGTTTCAGGCATGAACACCACTGAATATATAGCAGCCTGTAGCACAGAGGCACTTTCTTGGGAAACAAATGTGATGTAAAGTCCTCCTGGTTTTACATCTCAGTGCATCTTTTGAGTAACAAAATTCAAACACCACCAAACCATACGAGGACCACATACATTTTTGTGAGTGATACTAAGTCCCAGCACTGCTGACTTACAGAGCACAAGATTGAGCCTGCCCACGTTTATGGGGCCACAGTATTTAACCTGAACTAAGACAGGAAATAAGCAGCTCAGAGGTCCTCGTTTTATCACAGATGTCTGAGAGAGATATTACTTGAAACCTGGGACTACCCTTCTAAACAAAACATGTTTGTCTGTTAAAACCCAGCAACACCGTTCCAAGAAAAGAAAAGGCTGTTTTTATTGTCATTCCATCGCTATAGAAGTGAAATTGGTAACTTTGTCATACAATCCTGGTAAGCGTTTACTTTCTCCTACAGATACTTTTCCTTTCCCAAAGCTTTCAGCATAGCCCATTTTCATGCTCCACTGTAAACTGGATCACTGTCTACCTTGTACGATTTTTGTTATATAAAAGCTGTACTGGGCATATTATTATTTTTACACACTATCCTTTCTCTTCTATACCTCTTATTAGATCACAAAGAATAAAGAGTTGATCTCGGCTATCAAATAAACATAAATGCCTGCTGCAAGTCTGAACCAGGCTGCGGTACAAATATTACATACAGACAAGCAGAGTGATCTAAGCTGCAATAACCATCTTTCAGTTAAGTGTAATGCACAATGTGCTGTTCAAACCACAAATTAGCAATAATATGGAATCAATTTGAGTAAAAAAATAAATCAGAACTTTGCCTTAAAGAATGGCCTTTTTAAATCAAAACAATTCTGTGAAAAATAATTTTCTCTCCCAGCATTTCTAAGGACTATGGTTATTTTTCCATTTCTTGTGCAGATCTACATAAAACCTTTTCTTTTTTACATATACTAAACCCCAAACATTTCAGTTTTCAAAGGCTATCAGGGTTGGTCTGACTCTCCTTTCTGAAGAAAGAAGCGAGAACTATATTTAAGCCTCATCTTTCAGGCACACAAGTAAGGCTGGATTTGTTTCCTTTTAATACACATGGAACAGTGGGAAGCCAATGCTTTCACCTATGCTTAGTTTAACAGAGGGGGGAACACTGGAAAATTCATTTTTCAGAGAACTCTACAATTAACTGTAACTGAACTAACAATTAACTGCAACGCTGAAAATTAATATTAAGCACAATTCTCCACTTCTTCCTTCCTTGCTTGCATGGGAACAAACAATGCTAGCATTTGGAATAAATCAACACAAAGTTAATAGAGCACCATTTTGTCAGCACACTGTTGCAGCCTCATCACCACCATCGTGCTGACCAGAACTGATCAATTTGCTTCGTCCTCATGTCACAGTGCCTCTCTACTACTCTGTCAGTGAGGAAAGGAGGTCAAACAGATGAAAAATTAATTCATGCCTACTTTGAGACACCTTTACTCTACCAGAGAGATGTAAAGAACCACACTGCCAACCAGACCTGTGCCCAAGCTGCTCCATGTGCTCTCTGCAGGAGACATACTCCTGATTTACACCTAGCACCTGCCTGGTTCTGAGTAACACCTGCAAACATTTAGAAGCCCTCACCAGCCAGGTAAAAAAAGCCATTTGTCACAGGTGTCTCCCAGTTACCAATCCAATCACTTAAATACTTCAGAGATCATCCATCCCCAACATGGACCAAGCTCTGCACAGAGCGGTGGCAGAACCCAACATTAATTTTCAAATAATCTGGTCATTGTTTTTGTTGTCACTTCAAAGAGAATGAAAAAAAATCCCAAACTATTTGATGCTCCTCAACCTATGACACAATATGTTACATCATAAATACAGCTCTTGGATATCCTTCTGCTAAAGTCACTGAAAAGCCCATGAGCTTGATGTGAGCTGTTAACTTCAAATCTTCAAATAAGATGTCTGCCAGCAGAGACAGGAGCTTGGGGACAAGCACCCACATGAGCTGGTATGATCAGAGCAAGTCATCCTCCAAACCCTCTTTGCAGAGATTTTATCAGAGCTGGGCAGGCAACAGGCAGGTCATGAGTCACTTGCATGAGTCACACTACCATTAACCCCTCCCAGCAGGATTAGGATTTAAGGTGGAAAATTACAGGTGTGTTGTAGACCAGGGTTGTGTAACAGGTCAGTCTGCATGGTTGCATTTCAGATACTTCCAACAGGTGTCAATGTGAATGGCTCAAGCATGGTGAAGGTGTAAGCACTTCAGAAAAGTGGTTAAAACGAGAAGCACTACACCTTCATAGTAACAGGTTAGAGGAGAAGCACCTCACACAACTATCACTGTGATATGTCATGACATTTGCAGCTAAACTTAACTTTTACTAGATGATGTCCTGTCTCTATATGATATCCCTTATCCTGACCCAGTGAAATGAAAGGCAAATGCCTCATCATCTGCAGGGACTGTTTAGCATTGCTCCTCCTGGTCAACAGCAGCACAGAAGAGTCAGACCGAAAGGCACAACACTGAGGCTAGTGTAGTTCCTCATTTGTATAGGTTTTTCTCAGAGCATTACATCATGTTAGTTTGCTTCCTCAAGCGGACTACCTCTCCAGAGTCTGGCACTACTGTCTTGAACACAGACTTCAGCATCACACAAACATCCCTTCCTCCTCCTCCCTGACTGTTCGGCTACATTTAAATCTGACCTTTGGGCAGCAGACAGCACAGAATGCAGACTCCCTTGCATTCAGATGTTAAAAAGAAGCGTCATTATCCATCATCCTAGATAGAGAAGTGGACATTAAAAACTACATCCACCTCAGTAGTTGGACCATACTTCTCAGCTAGGCGCTGAGCTCTGTATTACAAAGACTGTAGAAAGCCCGTGCCTAGCCAGGAAAAGGGAAAGATGGGGGTAATTCCCACTGCCTGCAGCCTTCTTCCTCATTTTATTAACCCATCTTCTAATGCCATCTGTTCCTTCTTTTTATCTGCTTCATCCTCACAATGAGACTGCAAGCAGCAATTGAACTGAGCATGGGAGGCCCTCCACATCCAAAATGACCAAGATTTGCCCCCTCAGATATTTCTAGTCAAAGTGGTACAAAATATGATGCCATGGCACTGGTTATAATTGACATATTTCAAGAACAGGCTCACATCACTTGAGTCTGAACCAAGCCACAGGGATGTGCCAAGTTCTGCCCTGCCAAACTCCCCATCCGCCGTATGGAAGGGTATTTATAAATCCCCCGTAGCTGGCTTGTCTTTCAGAGAAGGTGGCAAGGTCCAGTCCATCGGGTGTTGGAATTCTACAAAGCAGAAGCAGCACCAGGCTCCTAATGCCTTACAGATGATGGCAGAGCTCGTTTTAGTTCTTAACCTTTTCTTTCATGGCAGCAAGAAACCATCTCAGCGCGAGCAAACATGCTGCACTGGCACAAGGAACAACCCCAGCTGCCAAGCTAATTGTGGAGACAGGAACGGCTAGTAGGAGGATAGGACAGGAGATGGGGTGTCCTTTATATCAGAGTTGCACTAATGTCCTAAGTGAGCCACAAGTGGGGAATGTAACTTCTAGGATAAAGACCTTTCATTATTCAGTGCAGGGATTTTATCCTTTTAATGGAAAAAACTTGACAATCATGAATAGGAGCATTCAGATTACAGGGAAACTGTGGCTGGGTTTTTCAATACATCTTGTGCAACACACTCCAAACTCAACCAGTTTCTTCAATCTGAATTTATGAACACACTCTTTGGGATTCATATACTCCACCCTTCATTACTTATTGTCAGACTGAAGCTAATGCAACAAGAGCTGAACACGTTCAAGAAGAACCTCTTTGCAATGACCCTCACCACTGGCACAAGTAAGTGGAAGGACTGAAACTCAGCTTGAGGGAGGTGCTGAGCGTGTCATTCTGACAGGATAAGCAGGACTGCATTTGTGTGTGGAAAAAGAACTCCCTGATTAGAAAAAACGCCTTGAAATTTCTTTCAACCCAGCTATCTCTGCTAACTAGCAAATACCATTCAACTTTCTTTTCTTACTGGAGAAGTCTGCTTGGGTTGCTCTATGGATGCCTGCTTTTCCATCCAGTTGAGAGTGCGGTTTGACACCCACTGTTTGCTCTTACAAGCTCTCAAGTCTCTAGGGCAGCCCTTGTGGTTGTGTAAACAAGGCTAAACATGATTTTGTGGCTAACTCGTACAAGGCAGCAGACAGGAGATGTGGCAGTGACACAAGGTAAAAAGACACAGCAAACATTTTCCAAACATTTCCATTATTCTGAGGGCACTGCCATTCTAGAATGTCCATAGCTGAGACAGATTCTCAATATGATTTACAGGAATATACAAACTCTTGAGGACCCACTGTTCTAAGCTCAAACACCTTGCAAAAATGAAAGTTTCAAAACTGAGCATGCACTCAGAGCAAAACTTGCAAATTTACAACTACTTATTTTTCAGAATTCTTTCAGTCTTCTTTTACATCCACTGCAATTACATCCACTGCTCTGGTTTGGAGTAAGCAATAACAAAAAGGGAAGGCAAATGAGATTTGAGCCCTTTGTTTCCGTTATTGCTATTTTGCTGGAACTAATATAATAAAAAATAGCTCCTCAATGTGCAAAAGTTTCTTACATTAACTAACAGAGTTACAAAGAAAAGGAATTAAAACAGTACAACACTTACCCAGCACCTTATTTGGTTTCATTTAAGCTGTGGGGGAAAGAAGAGAAAGAATGGAGTGGCAAGGGAAGAAAGGAAAACAAATGGAAAGAAATACAGAAATTTGTTTTGACTATCCCCTATACAGACTATCCTCTATGTTAAATTGACAGAAAGTACAAAAGAATTTGTGGAAGATCTCAGAAGGAGATAGATTCATCTTAGTTACGGTTTCTTGAGGCTTTCAACTTCTTAGTGAGCAGCATTTGTTGTATTCACCTCTTCTATTTGCCAAAAGAGAAGGCTGTGAGCTACTCAGAATGTAGGTAGGCTTCTTCCAAATGCCTCTATGTTGCTCAGGCAAACATCCTAAGACAGCTTGGAACAGAGATATTCTTGTCATATCTGAACAGGCATTGTTTGGACAATTGAGGACAAAACTTTTGTCTCTACAGAATAATAAGTCTCTAACTCCATTTTTCAGATATTGCAGAAAAAGAGAAGTGAAAGAAAATCCCTTTTTCCTGCAGACTACAGATCTAGGTCTCGCAGAATCCAGCCACAGCTTTTAACTCCTGGAAACCAGACAGAAATTCAGATTTATCACAATGGTATCTGGAATATTTAACACCCCAAATATTCAGAAGAGTGAGGTAATGTTGTAGGAATTATTCCATTAACAGATTTAGATTCATTTAAATTTTATAACCTTCAGCTGATGAAACAGTCAGCTTATTGTGCCAGTCTACTAGTAACTTCTTCTGACCATCAATTTTTTTTTTTTTTTGTAATATTGAAAGACACTGCAGGGAAGATTTAGGGTAAGATTACACTCATTTCCAGACAGGATATGTTAGAATACAGTTTTGAGCAACTTTTTGTCTTAATTTATAGCAGGTAAGACCAGGATTCAATCCTGTCTCTCTTGACCTGTCAGGTCAAATGGGGAGAAACATCCCTCAGAGTCAACAGCAACTGCAGGTCATGCATCCCTGAGGCCTGGCTTTAATCACACCATTTCTGTGCACCAAAAGAAGAATATAAAAACAACGTCCCAAATCAGCATATGCACAGGACAGTTAACTTCACCACAAGTAGGCCAAATGGTCCAAAGACACTGAAAAGGAATAAGCTAAGAGCTCAAGCCACTGCGTAAGGACTATAGGTGTCAAGCTGGGCTGCAGAGGAGGACTAGGTTTGTTGTGCTTGCCAACTATTAGATCACATTGGTGTCGGTCCCTCATGATTTCCCCTCTCCCTAGCGCAATTCCCTGCTGGTCCCATGATCACTTGAAAATGCAAGGACAGAATGCTTTAATGAGCTGGAGGCAAGAGAAGCTGGCTACTTCTGAAAGACCTACGACTTCTCACATCCCAGAGCCTCCTCTGGGAAATGCAATTTTTATATTCACTTTATCCCTCCAATACATTGACTCCATCGATTAATGGCAACTTTCCAATGCTCTGCTTAGTTTTACTGCCAAGTCAGGATCATGCTGGGGGACAAATAAGTAAAGTCTATTAGTAAGAGAAAAATGCTGCACAGAAAACCAAACTCAGCAGAGCTACACCATGGATATTGTGGCAAAATTCAAAGCAGCAGCAGATTTTTTTCTTCAGATGGGCAATAATGCTCCTCTAGCTTTCTCCCATATATCTCTGATGCTCTCCAGGTCTGCGGCCAGAAGGAATGGGAAGTAAACTCCTTCTTTGCCCTGAATGCTCATGTCTGATTAGGAGCTGAAAGAAGATACTTGCTCTGCCTGCCCTACTATCCCTTCTCTCATTCCTCATGTTTCTGTCCAGATGCATCTTCTATTTATTGCTTGCTTCTTGCATTCTTCATCCCAATTCCAAAAAATTGCCATTTCCGGGAATACCTTTCTGTGTACCACCATTAAGGGCTGAAGTTCTTGTTTTAGCTGGTTGGTTTTTTGCTTATCTATTTACATTTTCCTCTCATTTTCTAGCCTGAAAAGTTAATCTTGTCCTATAGGTTAGCGTTCCTCAGTTCTGACCCGGGATAACACTGTAATTTTCAAAACACTTTCAAGAAATTACTTCATTTTCTCTTAATCCAAAATTTTAATCCAAAAATTTACCGACACAATTTCAAGCTTGTTGCAAACCAACAAGCTGGTTTGCAAAAGGATCCTAGCACCTCCTCTGACAAAGGCAGTTCTGCTAAACTTTGCTAACCTTCCTTCTACAATTTCATGCCAAAAGGCTCTCTTGGGAAGTCTCCAGCAAAATTGGAGGCATTCTCAAAATATGTCCTAAAACATATCCTAACCTTTTATGAACGAGGAATTAGGGGCACAGAGACAAAGCTACCCTACTACAGCCACAATGCAGTTCTGTGGCAGAATGGAGCAGAAAATGGCAGCAGCTAGGAAGTGGAGAGGGAAGATTTAGCACAGAGTCCTACTGTGCAAGTTTTGGTTCTAAAAGATGCTGTGAAAAGGCTCTAAATTTAGTCAATTTGGCGAAAACTCTGTTCTTAAACACTAGACACAGCCAAAGCTGGATAACTGCACAGCTCAGCTATCCTGAAACTCCCCAACTCCTGCAGCTGACTTGTAACTTGGCTATCGATTCTTAATTACGGCTGCTGACTGCTGCTTCCACCTTCTACTGCAACTTGCCCTCCTGCCTAGACGATTGGGTCAGGCTGTCTATAGCATCAACATGCATAAAATAAAATGAGACTGTGTCAGAGATTTAATTTACTCTCCCTTTGCTACGGCAGGCTCCTCAGGCTTCTTTACAATGATTCTTTGGTTTCCATTTCTCCCTTTGAGAGACTGCTCCAGAATCTCACTCCTCTAGTGGTTGAAAATCTAATTTCCAGGCTAAGTTTATTAATAGCAAATTTGTACCAATCTGTTCTTGTGCCAGCATTGATCTTTATTATAAAGACCTTTTCTTCCCCTCTAGTATTTACTTTGCAATGAAGTGTTTACAGAGAGACATCACATTCCTCTCCCAGTCTTTGTTTTGCTAGGCAAAACAAACTCATCTCTTTTAGTTTTCTCTCATCTGCTAAGCTTTCTGACCCTTACTCATCCTCCTAGCCCTGTTCTGCACCTGCTCCTCTGCGAGTACATTTTTCTGACAGAACTGTACACAGTGTTCTTGGCACACTCTTGCATCTTGGTTTTAAACCTCCCTATTTGTAGCAGGACTGTCTCCTTGAAACTATCCTACAACCGTATCAGCCCTGACACTTCTCCACCATATGTTCCTATCGCTATCAAAGTTCCTCTACTGCCTCCAGCAGCCTCCTCAGCACTCAGCTCGTTCCCTCCTCTACTCCCACCTGTCAGCACCTCGTGCACATCATTCCCACACTGGCTGAGGACGCACACGGCCCGAAGCCGGTGCCAGCACTCAGTCCCACGCTCTCTGTGCTTCCGTAGGGCTCTCCCACACACACTGCAGGTACTAGTCACACTGCCCTGCTCCTCAACTTTAAAACAAGCGAACTCCCACAGAAGACTCCCCTGATCCTATGCCTCCTGGGCCTCCTTCCCTGGTTGGTAGGCTCTTCTGAACACCACTGACTCTCTGGCTTTCAACCTTGGATCTTCTATGGCTCAGTCAGTGGTGACAGAAGGACAGAGTCTCCCCTAGGCCCTCAAATCTTAGACCTCTCTCCTACTCAGAAGTACACAGCCCTTAACTAGACTCTGAAAGCTCTAAAATGCAACCAAACAACCCCTTCAGAATGGTCAGATACATCCACTGAACTTTCCCTGCTGCCATGATCAATGGGAACATCCTTTTCCTAACATGGGCCAGTTCTCCTCACGCTTCCCTGCTAATGAAACACCAGTTCCCTGCTCACGGGCAAAATTCCTGCCGACTTCATTACATTGGGGTTTCCCTGTAGCTTCTAGTGTCTTACGCATAGCTACGATGTCTCCCAGACTACAGCCTTTTGCCCAGCCTTTCAAAGACCCACTTTCAGTATAAACCCAGAAAGGGCAAAAATGGCATACAAAATACCATTTAAAAACAAGCAAAGGCATTTTCATACTTGCATAAAGAACGAATTTGGACATAGCTAAACCCAGATCTTAGCCTAGGGAATAAAGAATTCTTCCATTTTCCAACCCTCAATCTAATTCTGTGAACTGGGGCAAGCGGGGACATCTGTTGCCTTGTGGAAATAAAATTCAGAGGAGCACACCCATGGGAACTCGTCCAGTGCTATTTCAGTGGCATGGTTCCAGAAACTGCCCTCATACCCTGTCTTCACTCATGCACTGCTCCCAGATCCTCGCAGTAATAATGGTATTAAGGTCACACAGCATAAACCAGTTCATAAAATCTGCTTGTCCTACACTAGCTCAAAAACTGTCACTCATCTTCTTATCTCTGCATTTGCAACAAAGCTGTCAGCATCTTTATCTCTGACTTTTGGAGAGCTTAGCCCTCTCTGTTAGGTAAGAGTTTCTTTCACTGATACTATTAAGAAAAAGAAAGTTTTTAAATCAGTGGAGTGCGGTGAACATGGCAGCTATGTCTTGCTAAGGGCAGACCAGTTTTGGCAGCACACTGCTGACTCATGCTTCTCTGCTGGGATGCTTTACACCTTAAAACTACTGATGCCTGGATTGTGTACCAACTCCCATGAAAATATCCTACTTATAAATCCCACTGCCACTGCAGTCCTTTGCCATGCCACAGCCCAGATCTGCTCCTCCACTGTGGATGCTATTCCCAAATTGAACGTTTGCTTAAAACAAGCAAACAAGCTGCTTCTACAGTATCAGTTTGTTTTCTTTTAACTATATGGTGTAATAGCTGCATGGATTTAATTTAAGACTGATAAACTCTTCATCTGTGCTGTGAGCCACACTGGAATTGGGTTCCCCAAACTGTGGCTTCCCACCTGTGTCTGCAGTGATGAATGTTGAAAGGTAACACAGAAACACCTTCCTCCACAAGAGCAGCAAAGGCCCACCCACGAGTCATCAAGTCTCAAAGCAAAGCATGACAGGCAAGGAAACTCTGGCTCCATTAATTTTGCGGCCTCCCTGTCATGCAAGCTATCTTTCCCGCTCAGGCCATCCTGGGTTTTTTTGGAACTCGTTTGTGTTGCTTGATCGGGCTGCACCTTGGAAAAGAGAAACAGGCATGACAACGTTTGCCATTTCCTCCGTGTGGAGAGAGGCCTCCATGGAAGAGGTCCAACAGCGAGAGCACACTGTCCTTTCCCCGTCTGAAGGGCAGGAAAGACAGCAGCTGCTTGAACAGCATGCTCCTGCCTCAGGATAAGAAGAATTATTTCACACCTGACGTGATGCGTTACAAGCAGCACAAAAGCAGCACGGGAACCAGAGAACGGCAGCTTGTGCAATGAAGGAATTTTTAGGACTTTACTATGGAGACTTGGGTTTAAGTCTCAGTGAGAAACGTCTGAGTCTTTTCTACTCACAATGATAAGGAGCATAACAAAGAGTGCCTTTGCTGGGACAGAAAGACAGCTAGTAGAAAAGCACCATCAAGACATCCTCTTGGGAAGAACTTCTTTTAGGAACAGATTTTTTTTTTTTAATTTGTTTTTGAAAGAGCATTGATTTTGATAAAAGTTCCTGCCAAAGCTACTCAGAACAGCTTTGTTTCTGGCAGTTCAGAAGCTCTATTTCAGAACTTCTAAATTGTACATATTTTATCTTGGAGGTTTTTATCTCACATGCATCGTTATTACCTTGCCCTAACATGACAGAAGTAGTGAAATATTGTATTACTTTTTAGATCATTAAGATGAATTGCTCCTTACTACAGAACGAAATGTTACCTGCTTTTCTAGATGAAGGCGTTCCTGAGTGTTGTAATGGCACTGCCAGACTTTCATTACATTGTAAACAAGGGACTTCTTGTTCTAGAGAATAAGATAAGATGCTTCAGTCATATTAAGCAGCAGCTGTTTTTATCAATTTAAAAAAAAAAAAAAAGAGGTAACGACTGTGTTTTCTTATATAATATACACAGTGACCTACTGCTAGTCTTTACTTAGCAAATCAGCAGTAAGCATAAGCAGTACAACAACTTAAAATGGATATAACTCAAAACAAAGATTCAGAAATCCCAGGGCAAAACCTTTCCAAAACTCAAAATCTGGGACACAGTGTCCTCATAGGAAATTCTAAAAATAAATTATTTAATTCTGATTAAAGGCGGGGAAACAAACAAGCTTTACAGTGTCAGAACTTCCCACGAAATGGCAATTCTGAGTTAGGCTAATGCATGTTAATTCTGAGAGGCCTGAGCAGGATTTTTTGCTAGGGACAAAGTCCAAGAAGATCAGGACAGAGGGAATTCTGCAGGGATCCACGGCACAAACAGCAAGGCTACGGGAAGCCAGGCACAGCTGGGCGTGACAGCGCTCCAGGGCTGAGCAGAGCTTTGGTGGAGGACTAAGGCACTGCCAGATCAGAAGAGCAAGGAAAAAGGGAGCTACCTTCACTCTTCTGCCCGCTGTCTGCAGAAAAGCAGCAGGTCAGACCTTCTGAGGCAGAAGCATCATGCTCCTGTGTGGGATGTACACTGCTATCCATAAATGGATGCTCGAGGCTCTACTGCCAAGCGCCCACACTTTCTAGAGGGGTGCTCAGGAAAAGGTATGCCATCAGCAACTGGATGGTGCCTCCCTTCTTGCTTTTCCAGACACTGCATGAGCAGAGGAGGGTGCTAGCAAGCACCAACTGCTGCAAAGACAGGATTTCAAGCAGTTATTTTGTGATCAGGACACCAACAACAGGCTACACGCCATTCATCCGGATGCGTTCCTCTTAATTTTTGTGCTCATGACTCATGACCTTTCATGCTCATGACCTAGCCTGGCCTTAATCCTGCCCCTACTTAGTAACAAAGTTACTTAATTACTAAATTAAATACCTAATTTATTTAATACTTGACTAATTTCATTAAATTATCCAGCTTTCACAAGTTACAAAGGCCACCTCTCCAAAGACACAATTTTCACTCTCAAAGTATTTATACCCCTTTTCTTTCCCACATAGGCAATGATGGATGGAAAAGCCAAAATAAATAACTACCTCCCTCCATGCTCTTGGCTTTATTGCTGGTCAATAGGCCACACAATCAAGCCCTGAAGCAGAACAGATGATGTATTTGCTGGGCTTATGGAACTTACCGCGGAGTTTATTGCACAATTCAGGATCTGCATCGTGTGTGTATGTGCGCGCATGTTGCTGAGGTGGAAAAAGCTGTGATGCTGAACAAAGGGCTACTGTCTGATGACAAAACCAAGACAAAAAACTCACTGACCTGGAAGTTAAAGTACGAAATCTACTTTCAGCCTGAGTGCTGGCTGCTCATACACATTAAAAGAAGCAGCCTTATCTGAGCGAAGTATGATCTTAATCTGCTCTTCTCAAGCAAAGAGAGCACATGCCAGGACCGTGACTCCCACCCCAGCAAACACCATCAGCAGCAAAATCAAGTGAAGGACAATGCAAGAGGAAACTGCCTTTTAAACTAGGATTTTTCTGTCACAAGCTTACTCCAAATTATCTAGCATAAAGAAATTTATCCATGCAAGCCAACAATATTAGCAGGGGGAGAATTACACAACAAGATACTGGCAGGCGAATAGAGTACTGAAAGCTTAGAGAGATGGAGCAACCTGTGAGAAAAGCTTCTAAGCACTATGGCAATACAAACACACCATGAACTGCAAAGGCTCAGAGAAGGACTCCAGAGAAGCAGCAAGCTCAAAGTCAAAAGGGATGGCGAGAAGAGCACTCCCAGATAAGTGGCAGAGCAACATGGAAAAGGAGAAAAGATTTATCAGTTTAACAGCCTCCAGTCCCTGGAAAGGCTTAAATCAATGACTGGACGCTTGTTTCACAGAATACAAATACCACATATCACCAGGTGAGCCAACTTCAACCCAACCGGACTGAGTGGGATGACTCCGCTGAGGTCAACAGAATTGTAACAGCTTACTCTGGATTTACAGCTGGAACAACAAAGCACTACGCAAACCTAAGTAATTAATTATAAGCCAAATGCCAGGCCGGGAATTTTATAATAATCCAAGCCTTTTTCAACAACCCAAGCAACTGTGTTCACATTCTAGACAGTCTTGGATGAATATTTCAGATAAACAGTGAGGATTTTGATAGCAGAAGCCACTCTTCTACCAGCATTGCTGGGTACTGTGGCTCTTGCAGCAGCTCAGGCTGCCAGGTAAGGACTCCACTGCAGTAGGCGCCGTGCTATCAAGCCGATGGGCATGCCCCACTGTGTGCATGCTACAGTGTATACACAAAACACAGGAGACAAGCTAACCGTCAAGAAAGTAAGAAGCAGCTGGTGGGGAGCTAAAACTATAGGCAGCAGCTAGCATAAAGCAGAAATCAAAATCTCCCATGTAAGAATTGCTGAAGACATCCCACTGGAAGCAGAGTTCTGCCTCCCATACACTCATACCTAACTGTGCAACTGGCGTTTATAGAAACTCAGGCAAGTGGCATCTTTGTGACACACTAAGCAGTGCTCTGCTCTCGATCAACAAGGCTCCTCACAGTCCTGTGCTCTGTCCACTGTTGCTTGCCCATCGCCTGTGGTCCACCAGAAAGCCATTCACATTGGAGAAGGGGCTCCATTCACTCTCTGAAGTACAGACATTAAGCAGGGATGCTCAGAGTTTGCCTCCTACATGCAACTTGTACCTTATGGAGACTCAGCCCCACATTTCTACTTACCATTTCAGAGTGGCAAAGCAGGAATGTGGCAGCACAGGCCATCCCTCCTAAAACCTTAGCTTCATTTTAACACACCCTTTCTCAAGAATCTTGTCTTCTTTAGATGAAGTTCATGTAACAGTTTCTTCACCACTCCCTTCCTCCTCCATCACATCTGTCATTTGCGTACATCCAGGTCCTGCAGTGTTTAGTAATGGCTGTGCCAGTAACACAACCTGTGAAAATTACCCTCATACCATATCTCAAGACTGAGGCTCTCCAAAGTGAACATTTCTCTGGTCACACTTTCCCACCTTTTCTTCATGCAAACAGGAAGGAATAACAATACAGGAGGAACAACTTCCTACTCTCAAGGCACTGCCATCCTCCCAAGTGACAGCTGGGATGGCTATACTATTTAAAGAACCAGTAAAGGGAGAAACAAGTACAGCTAGAGCTAGGTTGCAGCCGTTAAGAGCATTCGAGCTCTTCCTGTGACTCTGCCATGGTTCTTCCTTTGCTGTGCCTCAGTTTCTCGCTACACCTGTTGGCCCTAGATATTTAGATGGCAAACTCTTCTTTGCCATACTGCAAATTCCAGCCTGGGAGCTGAGAATCCCTGCAATGTCTCCTGATGCTCCCTGTCATGGACAGGATGATCTCAGAACATCCCAGCTGTCACAAAAGGATGAAGCCTGAGACTACTTATGCAGCCCTAACCCAGAGCAAATATTTAATGGAGACAAGGCCCTTTCCTCCCCAGGCAGCAGCCTGTTCACATGCAGTTGTTCCAAGGCCTTCTATCCTGTGGTAACCTTGCTCATGTAGCCACGGTTACCATCGTAACACTGGTGGGGCAGCTGCAACTGAAATGACATGTTGATGCCCACTCTGCCCAAAATGCTGGGATGAGCACGCAAGACACAGAAGAGTGACCATTCAGGTTTGCTGGTGAAGGGAGAAGATGAAGCAGATCTTTAGAGCTAGAAGCTGCCACTTAAACAAAGCTACAGTTCTGACATCAACCACATAAAGGAGACAAACCATGGAGACCACAACGTGGCAGCACTTCTCTCCGCCTGTCTGCAATACCAACATATTTGATGTTCATGCACTGTAAAAGCACCACTTGCTTTTGTGAACAGGATGCACTTTCTCAGCACTCTGCAGCAGGCTGGTTTGTCTGTGCATCATGCTCTCATCATGCTCAGAGATGCGCTTGCCGCAGAAAAACTAGTGCTGGTACTTTGGCTTACTGCCACATCCTTTGGTTTTGCACTGGCAGCACTGGAAATCAGCAAAGCGAATCTGATTTATCATGCTGCAGCAGAGCGGTGTGCCCTGCCACCAAGAAACAGATGAGATGGATTTCATGTAAGTTGGCTCATTCTTTGCTCTTTCTGGATGTAATTGAAGAAGAGGTTGCCATAGGACAGTCAGTCCTTTCTGAAGTAACCAAGTACGCCACATCCTCTATATAAGGTACTCTTACAATGGTCTGTTAAGACAGCAAAGGGATATTGTTCCAACCGTAACAGCAGAAAACAGACTAAGCAATAATACACCCAAGGTCAGGCCTGCAGTTTGTCACACAGCAGGGATCTGAACCCAGGTTTGGTGAATCCCAGTATAGGACAGAACCACTGGCAAGTTTCCAGCAAATGCAGCGTTAAACCTCCCAAAGGGAGCAAAGTGGAACGACAGCTTATTTGCCTCTGACCTAGCAGTAGCAGATGAAGAAGAGACTGCAAGTCACACCTGCTTTGGGGCACAGCTGGAATTGCTTGCGGGCAGGAACTACTGCAAACAGGTTCCCCCTTCTTTGTCATCCCTACCCACTCTGAGCCCACAGTGAAATCCACAAGCATGTGGATTTCTTTCCTCAGGCATGAGAGAAAGAAATCTAAAGCAGTTTGCTCAAGAGCAAATCCCTTGAAAAACAGCTGACTTTGCAAACACTCCAGTGCATCTGTACACACCATATTCCCCAAAGGCCTGATCCTAGGATCCAGCCCAGAAGGAAAACCATCGTGGTATTCAGTTCTGCACAGCACACACAGGTTAGCACGATCACCCCTCTTACAACTAGCATGTTCCTTGATCTGCTCCATTCATTCTACCTAAGAGGTAACATAACCCTTATGTACCCTCTCTGGAGGGGATCAAAAACCCCAGGTAACATGAGCAGGCAACTTAGCAAATCACTTACACTTCTATTCTACCCTCAGAAGGCTGTTCTGCCAGACCCATCATGGCAGTGACAGACGAGACCAGAGTCCAGGGGCAGACAGATCATATAGGTCAGTATCCTGCAAGACACCACCTCCTGCTTGCAGGCACACTTACAAGACGACTACCCCAGGCCAGAGGGCAAATCTTGGGAATAGTTCAGATGCAGACTCCGAAGCCTGGGCATGTCAGCCTAAGCCCATCTGGCACAGGGAGGTGACTGCAAGGCAGGAGAAAGCTCGGTACAGGTCTGATTCTGCAACTAGGACACATTTTAGAACATCCTTGAGGCTACAGTAACTTCTGCTACCTGTCCCAATTGCAACAGCTGAATGCAGAGCATGCTTTGGCCATGAGCCCAGGACTGCACGGTGGTAGCATGTAAATAGCCTACTGCATTCACCGGGGACTGGATGGACCATGCTGAGATTTGCAAGCAGCTGCCAGGCAAAAGAAACGGAGGAGGACTGTGACATGACCCTCCACAGGAAGGAACATCTGAAACTTCCAACGCTTAACTCAAAGCATATCAAAACATCTATGGAAGAGGAAATAGGCTGGAAACTGGATAAAGTCTCTCTTGGTATCTCATCATCTTCTTGACTGTGAGAGAAGCCTTCTCTCACTGGGTATTTTTCCCTCTGGATGCAACCCAGAGTAGAAAAAGTAGTTTATTAAAACTTAAATACAGCTTTTGAAAACTTGCCCAGACAAACAAAATGTTAATGCAAGTTTTGGCTTGGTCTTCACTGCTTGGGAAATGACTTCTCTCCTGTAATAAGATGAGCTGTAGCAGCTCTGTTATTCCAATCACTAAAGGCACAAGTATCACCTACAACATGTCTGAAGCACAATACCCTTCAGCACACCTGGTCCCCCTTTACATCTCTCAAGCAGGGAGGGAAGGATGTGCAAGCAGCCTACAGAAACAACACAATGTTGGTGTTCTTTCCTCAGAAATGAAGACTGTGAGGAAACACAGGAACAGACTACCACATGGAAGCTGCTCTAAGGAAAGCGTCAGCTGTTCTCCACCTCAGGACAGAAGTAGTACTCAGCTTTAATGGCAGCAAGGAAGACGAGGTACGAAGGATAACTTTCTAGCAGGAAGAACAACAAAGCACCAGAACAGCTTCCATGCAAAAGTCCTTATCAGCACTCCGGGAGGCGTTTTAGATCAGGTTGGGCAAACGTTTGTCAGAAATGATGTAAGCCAAGTTGATTCTTACTTGGACAGGGAAATTAAGCTAGATAACTGTCAAACTCTCTTCCGACCCATTTTGATCTATGGCCCTGCATCAAGGAACTGAGTGCTGGCCAGTAATCCACACATATTCAGTCACCTGGGTCCCCAGAGATCTCCTGTGTCACCTGTCATGGTTTAACCCCAGTCAGCAACCAAGCATCACACAGCCGCTTGCTCACCCCCCCACCCCCGGTGGGATGGGGGAGAGAATCAGAAGAGCAAAAGTGAGAAAACTTGTGGGTTGAGATAAGAACAGTTTAATAATTGAAATAAAATAAAATAAAAATAATAAATTGTAATGAAAAGGAAAACAACAAAAAAAAGAGAGAAAGGAACAAAACCCAGGAAAAACAAGTGATGCAACCGCTCACCACCCGCTGACCAACACCCAGCCCGTCCCTGAGCAGTGGTTACCACCCCCCAGCCAACTCCCCCCAGTTTATACGCTGAGCATGACGTCATATGGTGTGGAACAGCCCTTTGGCGTTTGGGTCAGCTGGCCTGGCTGCGCCCCCTCCCAGCTTCTTGTGCACCTCCTTGCTGACAGAGCATGGGAAGCTGAAAAGTCCTTGACTTAGTATAAGGACTGCTTAGCAACAACTAAACCATCAGTGTGTTGTCACATTATTCTCATGCTAAATCTAAAACACAACACTCTACCAGCTACCAGGAAGAAAATTAACTCTATCGCAACCGAAACCAGGACACACCCTAGTAGAGTCACTCTGTGTCTGTCAGTTCCTCACTTGGAAAGGAGTCTCATCCCTACAAGAGCACAGGCTCAGCTGAGAGTGCTGTGAGGATAAGCACATTTCTCAGACTCTGTAAGGTCCCTGAGAAAGTCCTTTTCACCCCACATCTTGTGTGGAAGACTGAAAACACAGGTGGTACTTGCACTTAAGGGTGCTTACACTGAAATTACACCAGAACAAGAATGGTACTCTGTCCTCCAGCATACTAGATTGTCCAAAACCATGGATTAACACAGGCTTCAGGCCTCCCATTAACAGTATGAAGTACAACCCCAGTCCTGCATCACAGCCGCGAGGTCCCCTCCCAGCTTCCCCACATGAGCCCCGCACCGAAGCTCTGTTTTACTGCCACAAGAATAGAGGTTAAAGCCCCACGTTGCAGCTGCATCTACACTGAAGCCCTCTGTTGACCCGAGTTCTCTCAACATCTTGCCATGCTCCCCACACAGCGGGAAGCCCGTGGCAGGACTGTTCTCCAGCACAGACACAGCTAAGCTGAGACCACAGCACCATCTGCAGGGCTCTGCCAAAGACCAAGCTTTTACCAACTCCTCCTCAGGAAAGGCCAGCATGATCCTGGTAGATACTTTGCACCTAGTAACTCTCCAAAACACAGACGTGAGCACACACACACACGCACAACCACACTCTTCAGAGTCCTGCTGGAAAACAAAGCCCCTCTCTGAAAGCATCAGGAAACAAATCACCGTTTTGATACAGTTCCAAAGACCCAGTAAGTCCCAGAAAATTAAATGTATGTCAGATATTGGATTATATAAAATGCCAACTGAAGCATCAGCCTTCCGTAGCTTCAGGGAGCAGCTATGCCTCTGCAGAGAGCTCACGTGCACGGTATATTGCTGGCATCAGCTGAGCCTCTTACTCACAGGCAACAAAGACAACACAGACATGGTCCACTGCTTTAGGAAGGGCGCTGGGAGTGCCTGTGGTTCCTTAAAACCACCATCTCCAAAAAACTTTGCAGTGCTTCTATACCAAAATGAGCCTGGGCCAATATGCATAAAGCACTGAAGAACACATTGTGCAGCACATTCCCTCAGATGCGAGTCTGACAAATAAATCCAGCCTCTTGGGAGGAAGAACAGTTTTTCTCCATTGTTGTCTTTATGAGAAGGTCGGCAGCACCATGTGATTTTCCGAGACATGTAACCACTATGCAGTGCAAACCCACAGAAATGTAAGCATTTTTATTAGTGCTTTAGCTATAAATACAGGAATTTAACACTTGTCCTACTGGATTAGGCCAAGAGTCTGTCTCACACAGAAAGTGTCCTGCTCAGAGCTCTGACAAGTGATTGATTGATGCTTCCGAGAAAAGGCACACTGCTTTCTGCAGCCCAGCCACCAGCGCTCTCAGAGGGACATCTAACTCCAGCCTGCTGCAGGGAATCAGCCCAACCCTTGAAGAATGCAGTATGATGCTGTTTAACACTCTCGTAAGCCAGTAAACTATCCACCTTTTAAAGTATCCTGCAGAAGTAAGCTGTGCATGTTGCTGTTTCATACTGCCAACACCCAGATGGAATCTGTGAACTGTTTAAAAATTAAATTTAAAGAAATGTCTGACAAACTGAACTTTAAAAAAAGACCCTAAACTATTTTTTTAAAAAAAACCAAACAAAACACCACCTCTTTTGACTACGATTTGTACTCATGGTTCTAGCAGGCAAAACTGCCAGAAATCAGCTGTGCTGGAACTTTATTTCCAAACCTATGATCAAATGCACTTCAGCTGAACTTTTTTAATTCTCTCCTTCCCTAGATTTCCTCTACTGTGTTTAACCAGGGCAGGTACTGCAGTCCAGAGAAGGCTCATTAACTTCAAGTAGAGTGTACAGGACATGCGTAGAGCATGCATAGCACCCCATGCTCTACTGGGGTGCGTAGAGCGGTGGGGAGGATAAATGCAGGGCTCGGTGGTGCAATGGGGTGAAAGGCCAGTCTGTGAACAGAGCTGTAAAAGCCCAGAGGGTGGGGAGAGGATCCAACTGGAGACCTGAGCGCTGGTACATCAGAGAGCACTCAGGTATCTGTGGAAAAGCAGGGCCAATGTTCAAGAGTTACAAAGCGAATGAAAGAGCAGGGAGCATGAGTGTGGGAGAGGTAGAGGGGAAAGGGACTAGATGTATTGGTGCTCATGTAAAGCCCTCTGGATCTGCCGCAGCCTTCCAAACAGATGCAGTTTGCTGATGCAGCTCCTACCTAGTGTTTCTGGCAACACACTCCCAGTTTAGCCTGGACCGAGAGCCTGACAGCACGTGTCACTGTCTGGACACTTCCAGCCTCACTTCCACTGGCCCAGCAAGCGCTTCCATTCAGACTGGTAGACCAGGTCCTTTGGTTTGCTTTCTTTCCCTCCTTCCCTGGCTAGCTATGGTCAGGAAGGGAACTTGCAACAGTGGAAACACCACCAACAAGAAGCAGCAGCTTGAATTTAATCCTTCCATTATTTATAATGTCCTGATGTTGACTGTCCATTTCAGGGACTTCTCTCAGTGTTGTTTCAGGCAGCCCTACTCTGAGTCATCCTTCCCAAAGAAACAGACCACAGCTATTCCCGCGGCTGTCAAGAGACTGGGTCCTACTCCAAACTTAGCCTGTTGTCAAATTTTGTATGTCATGTATGTCATTTCACCTCCTGTTTTTCAATTTCTCCATCTGCGAAACTGGAGCAGCGATTCTGGCCGCCTTTGTAAAGTCTTGCATTTAAACGCCTTACATGGAAGTTAGGCATTTCTATTACTATGAGAAACAATGTGCGGGTCCCAGATGTTTATTCAGGTCTGCTAGCATGTTTGAAAACGTAATTGCACAGCAATTCCTGTAAGGACACTTCCTGATCTGAAGCACTACCTTTATTACAATGTTTTGATTGTTTCTGGCAGCATCCACCAAGTGGCAGGTGCTGTAGATTCAGATGGTATAACATGTGCACTGATCCTTCAATGACATGTCATTCAGCAGAACTGGGAAATGAAGGCTGCTTTGCTCTTGGAGATCTACTCCAGAGCATCAGGATCCTGGAATAGAACTGAATTTGAAATGTGCCGGTTAGTCATGTTCCATTATACCAGCAAGTCCATGTGCCAATATAAGCCAGAGGTTGGACCTATCATCCAATCTGGTCACATTCTATATAAATTTATCTCAAGGCCAAAAAAAAAAAAAAGTTAAATTCTTTCTAGGTCAAATGGGTGATCTGACATGTTGAGAAGTTGTATTTTTAATGAAATATCTGGAGCTGTGAACTCTTCCATATTGGGTCCTGAGATTAACGAGTCACTTTAGCAAAGCAAACTAAAAAGTTCCATGCAGTTCCCCGAGGAAGGTGAAACACTTGTACGTGCTCTGCTGAACTTCTGCATCTCTGGATGAAGTCTGTATCAGGAAACAAGGGGGTCTGCCACTGCATGGAGAGTTCAATGCACTGGGGAATGAAGCGCAGATTCCTTTTGCCATGCAGAGTTTTCAACAAGCTGTTCAGCAGGGCTCACCAGCAAAAAGCATACTGCAAGAAGAGTTATTTCTGGTACAGCTGTCATCTGCTTTGTTTTTGGATGTGCAGAAATCTAGGCCTGTGGGAAAAAGAATGTTCAGAGCTTTAAATCTTGCTAGGGAGAACATGCCTCTACCTCCATCCTATAAAAGCAGCAATTTTCCAATGGCGATAATCTCACCAGAGCTAGTCACCCCATCAGAAACGCTTATATGCATCAGAATTTCTGACTCAGAAACACTTGCCAGGCTATCTCATGATATGAGAAGGTTGAGATACTTGAAGGGAACCCCTGTTTTGTTAAAGATTGGCTTCAGCTGTGGACTTTCCCTGGCTGAGTTCATTCAATACATCAGGGTGCAGGGATGTAATCTACAAAGGACACAGATTATACCTGAAACAAAAGTCTGAAGGTAAAAAGGACTTACTTGCCACAGAAGTCCTTGTGAATGGCACGAAGGACGAGTAGTAAGTTGGGGTGTGCCTGTAGCCAGTTCTCCACCATATTTGGGTGTTTGGGATCAACTTCCAGAAACACGCTCCTGAAAGGACACATTTGGGAGTAGAAAGTGGGGAGATGCACACATTTAGGTTGCTAAACCGATAAAAATTAAGGTCTTTCTTTCTGGATGACTCCTATCAGTGCAGGAAATGAGAATATCACCAAACACACTGCAATCCAATAATCCTAAAACAGATCATAGCTTTCCATTTAAGATACAGATCCTAACTGCCTCCTTTGGGGCAGAAAGTGTTGATCTTAGGGGGAATTCTCATGGTACTCCTCTGTGAGAGCAGTTAAACCCTTGGATAGAGATGTAAGGATCCCTTTTGAACCCACGCAGAGATACCGCCAGCTCTGTCTTTCTGAAGCCCCCAAAGCTTTAAGGCCAGAATGAAGTTTTATGATGCAAATGCATGAACACTGAGCACTGGACTGGCAGCATGAAGTTCCTCTTTGTATAAGCAGGGTGACATTAAGTCCTAGTAGTGAGAGTCATAAAGTACAAGTTAGTACACACATTTTCCCACAGTAAATGTCTCCATAAATCAGTTATGAAAACACCACCAGCATTCAGACCTACATAGAGGACTGTACAAAGGAGAGTGCAGCAGCGATAAGGGAACTAATCGGACAACCTCAGTTGTCACCAGGACTAGGCCTGGACACTGCAGGGCTATTTCCACCTCTGCTGCAGCCGGGCTTTATGACACTGGCCCATTTCTGAGTCTCCACTCCCACGACAAGGCAGAACCACCCTAGCTTATAGGCACACGGAGATGATGGAACTGGTTACAGCCTGTGACAGTGCAGCAAGATACAAGTTTAACAGGCAAAGAACAAAAGCCAAGCCCCAATCATACGCTCTCCTGAGAATTCCTAAAACATCCCACACTGAATACTCCCTATAAATTCACCAAACTAACTACAAGCTGGGTGTGGATCTCATTGCTGACCTTAAAAAACTTCCACTCCTCAACAGGGACTCCACCTTATAAAACGAGCAAAAAGGGAAGGAAAAAAAATAATCCTAACAAACAACCCCACGGGACCAATCTCTGTTGCTGGGAAGTTCTGAGGAGCATCTTCTGCTCTTGCGCTCATGCAAAGCACGAGGAATGAATTCTTCTGCATGCAGTATGCTTCTCAATGTTCCTGTTCCTCTTCTCAAAACAGCAGATTTTCAGTGACCTCTCTTATGCTGGTAAAATGTCAGGAATTTTCAACAGGATATGTGAATGCCCTGGCACAACAGACTTTTGGGTATCAGCATGTTGATCTTTAAGCACAAAATGGATCCCACATGACAGAGAATAGTAACAATCAGTCTTCAGTATTACCCATGGAGAAATTTAACGTTTAAGAAACTATCCCTGGCTGATCTTCTTTCTCCTGGGATATTCAGCATTGTATCCTGGCACAATAAACAAGTTTCCCCTAATTAAAGGGTGGGAGGGAAGTAGAGATCTACATCCATTCTCACAGACTTCTATATTGCTTCTCCTTCAATCAGTTATTCTGTTTAGAAAGCTTCCTCTTTTTTTTGCGCTGCCTCTTTCTCTGCTGCTCTCTTTCATGTTCTTTTTGTTGCTGCTTTGACCTTTAAAGATTCTCACTTCACTAATGACTATGAAACACCACCACTGGTCAAGGAAGGCTCATATCCCTTTATTAATCAATTTCAAGCTAATTTGGCTTATAGACATGACATTTTTTAAACTGCTATTATTAGATGGGGCGGGGGGGAGGTGGGACACAGACATTTTTGCAATTATTTTCCCTCTGTACCTTCTGAATGAAAACAGAAGTTATAGAAGTGAATGGACGAAAGACATGAAATTCAAACAGAGAACAGTGCTTACCCAGAGTCCTTCAGAAGAGAAGGAGCCAGAGCCAGAATTGTTTTGATGACTCTCATCCCATCATCTCCCCCATCCAGTGCATCAAGGTCCTCATAGCTGGAGCATGGGAATAAAAAGACATTAACAGCAATTCACGTGGCATGAACCGTGCCCTTGAGGATGCATTGCCCCACACTCCAGGGAGGAAGGTCCAGCTAACACACCTGAACTCCAGTACTCCTATAGCAGGTGACAGCACTCATAGCTTTTATGTGAAATACAGAGAGTAAGAAGGCAGCTACCACTAGGCTGAGAAACTCCATGTTGAGCACGAGCAGAAAACATCCCCTGAACTCTTCCTGAAAATTACAAGCCAACTGCAGCCAGGGTCACACAGTTCCAACACGTGCCTCTGTTCTCTCTGTGCTAGCTGGACAGGGAGACAGTGGGTTGTACAGCAAGGGATCACTTGCTTTATTTCAACCATGCCAACCACCAGGTTGGACTGCCTTCTAACCTAGCACAGCGAATGATTATGTAGAAAGTTCAGCTTTCAGACTCTGCTCTGGGGCACATCTTGTACAGAGGTGGGTTCAGGACTTTGTCCTGACACGCATGACAATCAATTCTGAGGAAGAACCAGCACACACAAAGTAGTTCCACATCCCAAAAGAGCTTATTCATGCTTGTGTGGGTCTGTTTGCTTAAGACAAGTATTGGGATGAGAATGGGTCGCAGCACTTCTACCCAAGCTTTTTTTCCATCACAAAAAGCTGCTCAGATTACTTGTACTTTCCTTCATAAACTCACACCAATTATTAAAAAAAAAAAAGTCTAACAACAGGAAAAATGTTCTGAAACAGTTTTGAATTGGAAACTTGTTTATTTCAAAGTGTGTGCTTTTTCCATTTTTATAAAAATT
Organism: Aptenodytes forsteri; assembly: GCF_000699145.1. Classification (NCBI taxonomy): domain Eukaryota; kingdom Metazoa; phylum Chordata; class Aves; order Sphenisciformes; family Spheniscidae; genus Aptenodytes; species Aptenodytes forsteri. The sequence goes on along the minus strand of NW_008795139.1, from coordinate 708,928 downwards.
TAAAATACTTTGATACTGTTTCAGACTGTAAGCAGTATCAAAGTAACACTGTATTATTATATACTATATAAACACATCTACACTATGTACATGTATACTACATTTGCATGTTTTGTGTGCAATTGTGTGTAGTATAAGGAAGCAGGCAGAAAACCTTGCTTCAAGGAACAGGAGAAGAAAAATCTGTTTATCTGATTACCGGAGGATTTCTGCGTCCAAGGAAGCCATGTCTTCATGGAAGACATATGGGGGGTTACTGACTATGAAGTCTGTGGGGCCCCAGAGTAGCAGCTGCTTGGCAGAATCTAGAAAAGAAAAAGCATCACAACCAGCTCTCAACCATAGCAATCTTCCCTATAAGCTCAGTGTCAAAATCCTATCCAGGAAACTGTCCCTCCAGACACATGCCCATGTGTGTTTGGCTCTGCTTTTCTCTAATAAAATTTTGTCCTATTTCTTTTTGGGATAGCCTGGCCTGCTCACTCTCCCACCTTGAATGCAAGAGTGATACAAAGCTAAGCACAGGCAAAGTATCATTTTTTCATATCAACAGCCCCGCTTAGCGGAACATGTTACAAAGCACAGACCTTGATACTCTGGAGCTCTGTGCCCATCTGGATCTAAAGCAACAACTGGAACTTGAGAGAGCCCACAAAGACCTAAGTGGGAGCTTAGACTAGCTGTTGGGATGCATATCCTTCCTCTTATCAGAGCTGCAGAAGGACCTCTAATGAGCAAAAGAGCCAGGCCCTCTCAGCAGTATCAACCATCTAATGGTTTGCTCTTCTGCAGACAAGGTTCAGCTCGCTACGCTCATGCTACTGTCTGGACTGACACATAGCAGCCCTGAATCAGACATCACGTAACCATGTGAGTGTGGCACTGTCCTCAGGCCAGCCTCTTGGCACAGGGCTTACCCATGCAGGTGCAATGCCAACACAGCTACATGGCTTTTGGACTGGCGCTGGCTGGCTTACTGCTGTTTGGAGTACGGGCAGCACAAACTCAGATTTGCGCTTAGAAGACTGTGCAGACATACCCCTCAGAGGTAGTACAGCGTCAAAACCAATAGTGTCAGAAAGGTGCACTAATGAATCTACAATGCTGGAGCTCCTGGCTAAGAAACAGCTGAGCACGTATCTACCTAACTGGATAATGAATCTACAATGCTGGAGCTCCTGGCTCCACAGCTCCTGGCTAAGAAACAGCTGAGCACATATCTACCTAACTGGACAAGCCTCACCAAATGGCAGTTTTAACTGGTTTCAGCCAGGTCCAGGGAAGACAATAGGTATCCTTCCTGGTTCAGCTCACCTAATTTCAAGTGAATAAGGCTGGGCATTTAATCTAAGCTAAATATCTGGGTTCCCTCTAACATCAATGGAAACACAGGAACATACATGTTTATCTAAAGCATCCATGTCAGCACGGAATGAATTACACTCTGTATATATTTGCCTTTCCCCAGTAACACTAGAGAGCACCTGGACTACCAGCTCAGGCACAACCTTTAGACACCTAAACCCAGGAACAATTCACCTTCTAACGTAGTCAGGGACTTCTCTCAGCTGATCATCTGGCCTGGAAATCTCTGAAGGGAAAAGCTTCACTGGCTCACTTCTTACTGACCTTTTTCTCTATTAACTTCAACACCCTCCTGACACCTGCATCCCAAGGTGGTCCCTTGGCTGTCTCTCACACCTGCTTCCCCCCATCAAAGTAAAAAGGGAGAAAGACAAAGGGGATTATAACAGTGAAAAGAGTTACTGTATGAAACATCATGGTGGAGGATGTGGATTCTCTCCTGGAGTTGCAGCCTGTAAAATTCCGGATGCAAGAACAGAAAGAAGAAAGATTAGGAGGCACGTTTGTGTGGATTCATGAACAGCACATTCTATGAACAGATCATTAAATATCACATCTCTTACCTGATACACGTATATCCTACCCCACTGACTGCAGCTGGATTCCTCTCAAGCCCCAAGGGAAGTTTAGGATCTGCTCTTTGCCCAAGGAACAAATTCAAAGCAAAGAGCACACTGTGCACCCATGGTGATTGCAGGGTGCGGCTCCTGTGCACCCAAAACCTGTACGTATAACCCCTTGCCATACATACAGCAGTATTCTCCCACCCTGCTGCATATTAACTACATCTCCAAGGCCTCCCCCAGGTAAGCTCACCATCCCTGAAAAAAACCCCACAAAAAACAAACAAAACAAAAAACCCCACAAACAAAACCCCACAACAAAATCACCTGCTTCAAATATGTAAACCTGCTATTGTAAGTGGAGACAACATTCTTTCTCCAGCCTCCTTGATAATCTAGATCTTAACAGTGTTCTGGCATCTGAGTGTATTTTCTAGGCGTCTTTGGATCTCATCTCACATGCCAATGTTAAGGTGACGAGATGTTGCTGCATACTACTGGGAGGCCAGCGCATACAGCGCAGCAGAACCCCCGTGCCAGACACAGAGCTAGGAAAACGGACTCCTTTAGGGACAGCTCATGCACAGACTGTACAGTATAATGTATTTAAAAAACACACTAGGCTCTCTCAGATGCTAGTTTCTAACTCATGATCTTTCTTGCCCTGACATCTCTGTGCACATTAATTGGGAAACACATGTTATGATCAGTGCCTTTCATCTGCAGCCAGACCTCCCCAGGGTGCTCACACCAGCAGAACCCCTGAAGGCACTAGAAGCCACAAACACCTCTCTTTACCTGTGACAAGTGAGCAAGTAAGCATGCTGGCTTGCTATTTTTAAGAAACAGGTCTATAAACACGTTGGTATTTCTTAGGAAGAAATCTTGGCCAAGATTCTGACCTGACTCACTGCACTAATCCAAGGTAGAACAGCCTTGAGACTGCCAGACTGTCACTGCATGGTGCTCCAGTCTGTCACAACCTGGCACGATCCATCCCTTGCTCCCAGCCTGCTACAGAATACGCTCCCTGCCAGGGGAAAATAGTTGAGACAACGATCCCCTTAAACCTTAGGAATCCTGAGCAACGTTCCCTTGATGCTCCTGGGACAGGAAAGAGAGGCCAGTCTGAAAGTAGCCTTGGTGCTTGGCGACAGCTCGATACTACAGATGTCACAGAAACAGAGAGCGTGAGACGGCAAGGAAGGAACAGAACCTCTAATTTCTCAGCTACGTGGTCCACCCACCAAAATACCTCTCTCTTCTCACCAGGTTTGCCTCTGGCTTTTGTGAAGACATTTGACCAATGTCAGAGGAACCACTTTGCAAAGTCAGAAAGACAAGGCTGGTCAGGATCTGCTGATGGAGAAAGACTCCAAGCCTCCCACAGGAGATGCCATTCCCTGACCAGCAGCAGCACATTGTGGCAGAGAGTCTGCACTGTCCCCTAACTCCCGTCCTCAATGCAGTCAATGTCTAGAGAAAACAAAACTGCCCAGCTCTTCCCACCATGTTCTCTCCTCCCACGAGACCCACCACAGCGGCAGTTTTCCTCTCAGCTCTTCAGTGTAACACCTCAGGGCTACCCAATGGGGTTCATAGAGCATGCTGCAACAAAGGCCTTATAGCCAAGTCCTACTTGCCTTTGCTGAGGGCCTATGGTACTGCCCTGTCAGCATACACAGGAATCAAGAAAGGGAGGGATTCCTGCATCTGTCTGCAACGTGTCCAGATGGGCCATCTGGCACTGGGATTGATTTAGTGAGAGCAAGACCCACCTAAGCATCTAGAGAACACAGCTGTGATAAGGGAGCTCTGAAAAGAAGACAGGAACCAAGCTGGCTTCAGTCAAGCAGTAACACAGCTTGTCCTACTGGCTTCTCTCCCAGGAGCTACAGGGCACCATGCCATGGACAAGATCACAAGGACACAATGAAAATATCCATGGAGAAATATGAGGCGCTCTGGCACTGCATTTACACTCCCTTGGCCACTCTTGAGCCAACAAGCAATGTTAATAACAAGACTATTTTTTCCAGATGTCAGAGCAATAATCTACCAAGGAGGCAAAGATCTGGCCTGCTTTTATTATATCTATGAAAAATTGCAACAGAACTTGGTTTGACACTGACACACCAGAATGAAATCTCTGCTCCCCACTCCCTATAACTGGACTAGGAGGCAAAGGGTGACAAGTTTGGGAAGGGCTTGTTCCTACACATCACTTCAGACTCACATTAGAGCTGGGACTGGTTTGCAAGAAGTGAAGAGATGCAGCTCAGTGCAGCCAGAAACAGAAGTAGCCTGTCTCTGTAGCCCCAAGGCTGGCAGCAGCTTGGGAAAAAAGCATATGTGCGCCCTGTGGACAGAAATGTCAGTTAATGAGCACCACTTAAGACTCACAACTGTACTAGACTCCATAAGAGGTAGCAATAGGAATCCTTTCCAAGACTGCTCTAATTAATGTCTACGGCCCAGCGGTTTCTGAGGATATGAATACATAATAGAGCTCTGTACCTTTTACAATGTCTACAGAGACTGGGATCCTGAACTCAAAAGCATACTGAGATTCTAGCTCTGGTGCTTGCTATGTTAGTGACAGTCCAGAGTAACCTGGGTTAAGAAGAACCAGCTGAGGAAGCGGTGCTGCTAGGAAGGACAAGGTCAACCGGATACAGAGCTGTTCTGACTTCAGGCACAAGATGCTTGACTCATTGCAGGGGGGTTGGACTAGATGACCTTTAAAGGTCCCTTCCAACCCAAACTATTCTATGATTCAGCAGCTGTGAACATCCAGCCACAGCGCAGGTGTCATGCAAACAGCAGGGGACCCAGCAGCACCATTCTCACCAAACCCAAGACTGCAAGGAGGATGCTGAGGGACACCAAACTAGCACATCAGAATGAAGGTGCTATTTGAGTGTGCAAGCTTGTATCTAGAGGAGCAACAACAGAAACAACCACAGCAATAATGATATAGGGAGCCAGAGAGAGAAAGGTTCAGGCTATACTTGTCCTTAACCTCCTAAGTGACGTATACATTCTTACTACCTGCCGCCTTGAGTTTCCCAAGTTCGCAGAAAGGGCTAAGAGTAGTTACAATGAAACACTCTGAAAGCCCTTGAAAGACAGACAGCATTTAAGTACTATTGTTTTATTTAGGCTGCTGTCTTTGCAAAGCGCATTCACAAGTCAAAGGAAAAAATACTCTGGTAAATATAAGCATTTTTTTTCTGAATTCTCACGTGTTTTAGGAGCTCAACCTAGGGAAACCAGGGAAACATCCCCTGGTTTCCAGTGGCGATAAACATGAACCACATGCCCAAATATTGAGGACCGTTGGTCTTTCTCAAACAACAATTTACAAGAAATGGGTAATATATGGCTTTGTACCTATGTGCATTCTCCCTGGTGAGATCCACAGCAGCTTTCTCTTTATCCACAGCTATCACCCGGCTCTGGGACAGGAAAAACAACAACAAACAAGTATTACAACATCAAGGTTCCTGAGCAGACATGCTCTGCCAAAAGGGACACGCAAGATAAGACACCTTTTGTCTAGTTACTCCACTACAGTCCTTGGACCACATTCACTGCATGTATTGACTGTGGGTACTTGACTGTGCGTCAAGTATTTGAGAGTCCTCCAGCGTAACATTAAGAGATAGGACTACACAGTTAGAGATTTGTTTGACCTTCTATTCCACCTTGGAAAAAGTGCAGGCAAAAGCCTGACTTGGTTTTGCTTTGCTTAATGTTTTTTAAACACAGATGTTGGTTAAGTATTTACATAGAGAAAGCATGCTCAAAGAAACTACTTTGCATTTGGAGATGATGTGATCAGCCATCATTCCTAGGGGGATTAATTTCACAGCCTGAGACTAGCACCCACACATGAAGTTGACCCTTAAGGCGAAGGACACAGCTGAATCCGTAAGTGAAAAGTTGCTATTGTTTTCTCAATACCCTAGCGCCAAATTCTGCCTCAAACACTAAAGAGATCACACAGTGTAAACTCTGCTTAGCTGCCAGTGTGGCTACCACTAACTCTAATCAGTCAAGGCTCCTTATTTGTCTGGGCACAGCAGTTTGTGTTAGTCAGCTGGGAAAGGACTGTTATCAGTTACAGGGACAGACTGACACAGCTCTTTAACTTAACAGGCAAGGAAAAGAGCATGAAGTACAGCTCAGAAAATCAGAGTAATTATACTCTGAAGTCATGAAGCTCAAGTATTAACCTTATCAGGCCACTGGGAGGAGGAACACAGGCATCAACCTCTAATTCTTACACACTAAGTGTTATAATTCTACAAGAGGAGGGGCTGGCCACAGCAACTCTCGTTCACGAGAAGAAACTGGCTGGTCTGCAATTCTGAGGAAAGGGAAATATTTTTCCCTTAACCACATGCAATGAGATCTTGGATTCATTTCTCTTTCTGTTTACCAACAGTATCTCAGTAAGCATGTTACATGCCACAATAATCAGGGGCAAGAAGGGCTTTGGTCACCCAGATCTCAGTCCCCTTCCTGCTCTTTTCAGTCTATTCAAAAGGTGTGCGTTGTTATCAGGCAACAAAAGACTTCAAAAAAGTAGTTCGGCAGTTGTGGCAGTGTGACATATGCTTGTCATATTTATCCCAAGTACTGACACTTCCATGGTAATCTCTTCCCTGTATTCATTTAGTCTTCAGTCTCCTAGAGACAAGAACTTTCGATTCACAGCAAGGTGATTTTTAGAGATGACTGCCCCATAAATTTGACTAATAGAGTGTGTGCCCATGCCTCAGTCCCTCTTGTCCACAGTCCAGGATATTAGCTTAAACCAACACCCACCAGTGCTTCAAGCTAAGGTGATTAATAGTGAGCTGTGACAGCTGAAGAAAGAGCACATTTGCTTCTTCCATTCTGACTACATCTCCACTACTCCTGCGGACAGCTGGGGAGAGCAATTCCTAAATATCCATCTTCCACCTAGCATGAACTTAGAGCCTGACTGTCAGAGACCTTAGCTGCTGAAGTCCCACCAAAGCAAAGAAGTCTGTCTGTGAAGTCTCAATGAAGACTAGTAGAGGGGGATTGTCCTGTAGCATGGGCATCTATTGTACCATGAGCACTGGAAAAAGCTCACCTGTGGCAGTTTGCACAACAGACTCAAAGCAATTGCTCCAGAGCCACAGCCGATCTCCAGGATCACAGGATGAGAGACAGAAACGGGGAAGCAGAGGCCTGAATTCTTCTCACATTTCTGAGATTCTTCCTCCACAACTAAAGAGACGAGATCCTAACAAAACAACAACAACAAAAAAATCTAAGTGAGCTGTTTTGACTCGCACCTTTTTGGTCTGAGGACTGGAGTTTAAATTTCTTGACTCTGTAGCCCAATGAAACGTATTTTTGTTGCTAATTTTTAAAACACAGATGGCAGCAATGGAACTGACATGCCAGAAGTCACTTCAGCTCCATCTCCCCCACAGGGTGCTTTGATTAGTAACCAAATCCTCAGGATACAATTTCTCACAGATCCTCTGAAATCTTCTAGCACTGTTGGGAAAAACAATAACCAAACAGCTGGAGCACATTATCTTCTGTAAAACCATTTTATTTACTCCAAAATTCCAGCTTTCAGACTGTCTCAGTGTGGTATGTAATCTGGAGACAGAGGTACAGCTCCTAATAGCATCTAAACCAATAATCCAACCTGCAGATGAAAAGCAAAGGCAATGAATTACTAAATGATCCAAATGAGCAGCTCCCTGCGTGGATTTCAGATTGTGGACTCCTACTACATTTTGTTGGTATAGTCACATGGAAAAGATTTTCATCCATGCTCCTGGATCTGTATGTGTCTCTGCCATCGCTGCCTCCTCCCTCCCGTCAATCTCCAATCCCTCAATCAATCCCTCCCAATCAATTTTTAAATCCCTTCACAATTTCATATAAACTCCAACACAGCAGGAGAGGTCTCAAAGATACGCAGTTCTAAGGTCTGTGAAAATGAGTGACTGGCTACAAGAGAAAGCACGCATGTGCCTCCCTCAGACTGCAGCATGAACTTCCCTTGCTATTCACTGGAGAAAACTATAAGACAGAAACCTTGTAAACACCTTGAGTGCATCAGCAGCTTCAGCAGGTGCTCACAGCTCCCTGCAATCCTTGTGCTTTCATGGCACAACAGTACAGAAACAAGGCCTTACTGCCCAAGGCGCTCCCACGATGGCTAGGTTATTTCACTTGAGAGGTCTGCTCTTGGATCTCTGCCGTAAATCCAGAAAGCTTAACAAAATTTACAAAGAATAATTGGCTTGATTTTGCCAGCAGTTAAAAAATTAATGGCCTTCCATTTTTACAAGGAATCTTGCATGTTCTTGGCATAAGCAGGAATATTTAAAAGCAACATGTCCTGGCAGGCAGGTCAGCTTCTCTTTAGTAAAGCAATGGCTTTTTTCAGGAGCCTAAACTGGGTATGCTTGTACATAAGGGCATAAGCCCTTCCTTGGATATATCACCCTAACTGGGGTGCAGTGTAATAGATGCCTTGTGCAAAGCTGTAGTTTTATGAAGATATTTGTTGCTGTTGGTCATCCTTTGTGCTAAGCCAATTTGTATCTGCAGTAAGTAGATACAGAGGGAGGATGCAAACAGGTATAAAAACAAAGTGTTAGGGTAGATGAGCTTCAACGAAACATCCCCAGCAGCAGAGCACCTGAGACATGGGCTGTTTTGTCAGACAGTATTTTCTGAGGTTCCCACAAGACGTGAACTGCTTTTAAACATATTAAAGTACTGTGCCCGTGCATGCAAGCACACACCCAGTGCTTAGAGAAGTGAAGCTTGCACTACTTCACAGTCCGGGATGGAGAAACAGGCATATTTCAACATTGTCTGTGCCTTGCAAAGCCAGGCAGCTTTGAACCACTCCATTGTAATAGAACCCTTTGCCTGTTGATTCCTCCTGCTGAAAGAGCCCGAAAGCATAAGTAAAAAGGAAAGATTTGGTTTATTTGAACGTGTAAACACTCCATAGTTCCTCTAGTAAAATTACTGCTTCTTCAGACCAGCTTTTCCGAGCCTTTGCCATTTTCAACTCAGCTGTGTTAGGCTTTTCCAGCAGCCTGGCCCTGCCAGCAGTAGCCTTTTGGGAGCCACTGGCTCCTCAACTTTCTTTAGGCTCCTTTCCACAGCCACAGACTTTTGGGGCCTTCGGGGGCTTTTTAGCAACAAGCATCTTCCACTGTTTTCATTGTTTTCTCTCAAATCTTTTCCAGCTGTTGAGCTGGAAAGAGCCAGAGATGTCCATGCCTTTGCTCACCAGATACTCAGTGACAACAGCCTTCGTCCTTCTCCAGACTGTGCCCTCTGCCTTCCACAGCTTTCAGTGCTCCTCAGCGATGAGCTCCGTTGTGCTCATACCCAAAAGCCCAAGAGGGAACAAGAAGCAGCCCACAGGCTGGAGGGCACTATTCTGAGAGGCCTCTCTCAGCGGTGTGTCTTCACTGCCAAGTTAAGTTTAGTGACTGATACCTAAGCTAGCCTCAGCCAGGTAGGAGGAGCCACACTGCAATGCCCTACCCTGGTTACCAGGTCATTATTGGCACTGCACTCATAAGGGAGTTTTGCTAACAGCCTCCAAAATCATATTCCTTGTTGCTGCTCTGGGATTCCTTTCCTAGACAACTACGGAGGAAAACATTCTTATAGGCTCTCAACAGGACTGTGGGAAACCATTAGAGGACTACCAGCACTCAGATAACAACAGGGAAAAATAAACACCTTATCTACCCACATTTGTGTGAAAATGGCTTTTGCCTTTCAGCTAACAGCTCCAGATGAATCAGTCTGAAAACACTTCTGCCATGGAGACAGCCAGAGATTGTAACCGCAGCTGGTTTGGAGAAGCAGGTGCTGATGATTCCAAGACCACAGAAGAGGAGCCACCCAAAAAATTCTGCTCAGCCATTAAATCACTCTTTTAAATACCAGCCATTTCTGGTCACTTACAAATATTTCCAGGAAATCTCTACAGTAACTCAGAAGAACGACCTGTCTCCAGGGCTAATCACAGAGAGGCACAAGTTACTGATTTCAAATGTCCAAATGTAACTTCCATACAGTAGAACTATTGTCAGCATTTATTAACTTCCTTAAGGTTTATCATTAGCAATTTCAAGCTTGGAGTTTTTAATGGAACTTCTACTTAACACATTCCACAATGAAAGTATTTTTAGAGTGCTTGCCAAAGCTCCTATTTAAATATGACTGATTTCAGTTTTTACCACAGGTATATTAAAAAAGGAATGTTGGTATTACTTAGGCTTCGTATCCTACTTCCTGACTCCGTTGCCTTATTGTTTTGGTTATTTCATATACTTCTTACTGAGGCAAAGGCTAGTTCTCTCATAATACACGTTTATCATAATAGTTCAAAATTAAATTATATTAAAAATAATGTGACAACCTAAAGAAACTACATCCTTTTCCAGACATCAGTAGCTCACTACAATCAAAAAGTTCAATAATTATGAAAATAAATTCTTTTATGAAATAAATTTGATTGGCAAGCAAAACAGAAGGTGTATTCTAACTGGCAAATTAGGAAAAAATTACTAGTACAGATCATTCGATGTTGAATTAAATTTGCAATTATGTATGTATTAAAAGCAAGAAGTAAAGACAAAACAATGTACTGGAATAAGACATTTTGTAATTCTGCATTAACTGGCTGTGATACCATGATCCTTTTCTTCACTTACAGCTTTCACGTGAAAACCACATTTCCCCAACATCTGCAAAAGAATCAGGAAAACCCAGCAACCACGATACAGAGTATGTCCAGTTAGCCCCCTGCCATTGCCACTAGGTTTCCTTTTCAGAAATCATGAATGATTAAGTTATCCAAAATTGTTTTGAAATAGTATTCTTCAGATTCTTCTCAGTATTTTTCATCTTTTAGCAAGCGATACAGCCAAAATCTGTGCTTCTCCAAGCACACCATCATCTCCAAGATGTCACCACTGGAAATTGGTAAATTACAGCACTTTGCAGAACACAGCAGAACCACTTTCAAATCTCATCTTGGGAGATTAAGTATTTCGGGCCATGCATTACAGTGTTCATACAAAGACTACAAAATACCCTGCAAGACAGACATTCCCTACCTCTGTGCAAGAACCTGACTAGAGCCACAGCTGGGGAACAGCAACAAAGAGGCAGAAGGTGCTAAAAGAGATGCCAGTCCCAGACACAGAGAAACTGGGACAACAGCAGATGGCCAAAGGCTGTGGTCTTTATTGTGTAGGATACCTCACAACTTCTCAGACTGAACAGATTCAGAGCACAAACACCTGCTAATATAATGCCATCATTGCTAAAAGCCGTCTTAACCGTCAGTTTGATCACCAGCTCTAAAGGTTGAGAGATGAAATTACAAATATTCCACTGGGAAATAAGAGAAAACACTTTGGCAGCCTAGGTAATTAACCTTTGGAATATGTCAGGTAAATTCTCCACAATCTGGCACTCTAAACTGAAATGGCAGGCCGTTCAAAAGGGCTTACCTTCACTCACACCATTTACAGGATTCAATACATCAGAGAGAGAAATGTCCTTCACTACAGAAAAATGCTATTTTGGATAAAACAAAGACTTGACAATCAGTGTGTCTTTATAGTCTCTAAAAACAGGAAAATGAGTTAGCTTGCTCAGGTGCCTTGTCCCTGCAACATGCTGAGCACTTCAGTACCTTTAAAACATTTATCCTCACAACTCCTAGTTTCCAGATGAGCAACTGTAAAACAGTGACTATCCCAAACTCATGAAGGAGGACTATGGCAGAGCAGAGCATTGAACCCAATGCTCAGAAGCCTCATCTGCACCTTTCCAATGACACCACTTGATATCATGGAAAAGGGTCCCCCAAACTCCAGTCAGGAACAGGCAGGTCTACAGTTGTGTGAGGGCAACTGACCTCCTGCAGAAAAGCAGAAGTCACAAAGATCAGAACCAGATTCCCACATCATCTAAACAAACAGTGCTTGGCTGCTCTTGAATTGTCTTTTTGTTTTTACTGTTGTAGATAAAAAACTGTAAGTATAAAAAAAAAACACCCAGAGTGCTGTATTAAGGAGAAAGTAAAATTGTAAATTAAAAAAGTACCTTAGAAATGTGACCTGATTCCATATTTACCCACAGCATGCTAACCACTGGATAGGATGAATGCTCAACTGTGGAGTTATTAAAATTCACATTATTGTTTACAGTATGCGTCATTATTGTCAGTAACAACACAGCCTACACTAAAAATCCTGCTAACCAGTGCTACAGGTACTGGTGGAACTACTTTTATCCTGGAGCCTGGTGTACACATATGTGAGTATAAGTGTGATATTTGTGTTAGAGTGGGGAAATGGAACATTTTGAAGATCTTTTCTCCCCTAGTCCATGCAAGAAGCTCCTTCCCCCAGCAAAAGCCAGTTTTGGAAGGAGTGGAGGGACTGAATGGCAAACAGACAAAACCAGAGAGAAACTAAAATCCTCTCTGCTTTTGCTAGCAATGGCATCGAGGTGGAAGGGAAGGAGGGTCCTGGACATGGCTTGGGCAGCCCCCACAACTCAGAGCTGTTGACATCTGCGTGCAGGGGCAGATTGCACATTTTATTCAATAGATGGGTGTACAGAGATGTTCCAGCAGCTGAGAGGAAGAGCTAGAAGTCACACGGAAAGGTGATCTCAGTAGCCACTGCTGTCCCTTGGAGCAAATCTTACGTTTGGCTAACACTGCCCCACAGCTGTCCTCTCCCCCACAGCTTGCAGGACTGCCATGCACCTTTCCAGGGCACATCAGCGATGCCAGTGTGCTCCAGGGCCTTTTTGTCATCATTACAGGCAGACAGCATGACAGTCAGGGCAATAGGCTAGGCTTAGGAACGGGGCCAGCTCACAGCTCTGCAGAGTTACTAGTGTGACTAAATCCCAATCTTTCCGTGTGTTGCAAAGTCCCCTTGCACAGCAATGATCAATGAACTTCTCTTCTCCCCCATTTTCCAGGATTTTGTACAAATAAATATTCAAGAGGATGTCAAGAGCACCAGCCACCTCTGAAACCCATGCATTCATGAGGGTGGTAAGCTAGGTGCAAAGCGAAGTATCTGGAAGGGTTTTTACATTGCACTGGGCTGGAGGTGATGCAGGCACCAGGTGATGGGTTTTCAGGGACCTACATTCTGCTGCTTAGCACAAAATGGAGTGGGGAGAAGGTATCTAGACCCTCTATGTCTTTGCCAGAAGTGAATTTAAAAATCTACAGGGAAAAATGCAGGACATCCTTGGGAGGGAGAAGGATATCTGGTCCTGACTAGCAAAGGAAGAGCTTGCAAGGACTACAAGAGACCTATTACCTGCAGTTCCATATACAGGGGACACAAATATTTGCTTCCCATGCTACTTAATTTCCAGCACTCAGAGGTTCTCAAGCTTTTGTCTCTTAGCCAAGCCACTCACAGCCTGCTCTCACCTTGCAATTCCAGGAAGTCTTGCTTCACTGCCAGATTCACTCTAAGTTCACACTGTCATTTATTTGTTCCCCCCCCCCATCTTCTCTGTTGAGCGAAACAAACGCAAAACTTTGCGAACACCTCCAGCTTCCCATGAGCCTCTGCCTTACCCTTCCGCCCACAACTCCTGTTCCCCAATGTCCCCCCAGCACACACTCATGTTCTGACAGGTTCTTGGTATTACCTCCCCCTCCCTGTGGCCAGGTCTCTAGTTCACTGTATTTCTTGGAACTGCAGCTGCACAAAGAAAGCGTGAGGACAGTGTCTGCCAGCACCCAAACCACAAGCTCCACAGCTGCACAGTTCCAACCAGCAGACAGCGCAAGGTCAGGCAGCTTTCAGCACTAAGGCAGTCAGGAGGAAACAGCAGAGATTCTCGCTGCTCAGCGGTGGCTACAGAGCTGTGAGGAAGTCCAGAGTTAAGGCAATCATGTGCTACAGTCCAGCAACAGTGAATGACCCACCTAATGTTTCCGCAATTAAAAGTACAAAAAAACAAGAGGAGGGGAGGAATAGGAAAGGCAAGGGTGGAGGTCACAAATTCACCCTGCATTCCCTAGAAGCACCCTTTTTTCATGCCCTGCGTGCCCTGGGGAAAGCAGGGAAGACAAGGTTCCAAGGGTACGAGCCAGGGTGGCAAGAGACTCTATCTTCCCAGGTTAGCAAACAGGACAAGGAAAGCAAGAGACACATGAAAACCTGGGTAACCTTCTCTCTGGTCTCGCACACTTCCTGGGAATGTTTTACTTATTTGTGTGCTTTCCAGAAACTTCTGTTCTCAGAATCCAGGACTTTCCATAGAGCTTGATCTGATATTAACCAAATCACCCCTCCCCTCCTGTTTGTCCACTTGGCTGCCAATCAGCACATGACAAAACACCAGGAAGCCAAGCTGGAAACCTAACTCCATGGCAGTGGCCCTTGAAGATCACTGTCACATACCCTCCTTCCAAAACCAAGCCACCAAGCCAGCCCAGTACTCAGTGGGCAGGCAGGCTACGGCATTTTTGTCCTGGGCTCTTCTGCCTGGCACCGCAGTAGGAAAGAGAAAATGTTGCACAAAGCCCATGAAACTCCCCCTATACACGTATAGAAAGCAAAACACCAGAATAACTCCAGAAGGAGCCACTGATCCTGAAAGAAAAGGTGGCTTTAGGCAGAAGCAATGACAGACGAACAGGTAAAGGCACGCCTAATACTGACGAAGGGGTTTGGCTTCTCTGTCACACAACAGAAGCAGCTCCTGATGTGTCAGGGCACATGCCAAGCGCTGTTTCATCTGTTGGAGGAAAGGCTGTGACAGCACCCAGAAATGACTTTACTGAAAGGCAGCAACCTTTGCAACCCATATGTGCTAGTGCCTAAGAGAAATTACCACAGTTGTCACACCTAAATTTAGCCATGCCCAAGAGGGACAAGAAGAGTGGATCAAAGTCACTGTAAAATGGCCGTACCTCGGATCTCCAGCACAAACCTCTATCTAGGCACATCTCTCCAGAATCAAGGCATTTTCCTTCTCTGCAGATACTGGTGTTGACCACTGCCAGATACAGCATCTAGACAGATGTGGTGGTCCAGCTCGCTAATCCCTAGCTCTGAAATTCCAGTTACTCGGATGTCTAAGAGAAGCAGGGGGGGCGGAAATAGATTTTTTTTCCTTGTTCATGTGGGAATCCCCTCGAGTCCCATCCCTCCTGTTACAGCCATTCTATAGTTTGTTTTTCTCCAATTCTAGTCCTAAATCTTGCTCTAACTGCTGATGAGCTAAGCTACTCAGCTGAAACTCACAGAAATAGAGACCCTCTTTCAATCGGAAAAGGGAGATTAAAAAGCTGAAGACTTCATAGAGTTCTTTTAGGGCCAAAAAAATAAAGGCATAAACAACACGGAGCTCTGTGAGAACATATTAGGAAAGTCTATATAAGTTAACCTGGAGAACAGGTTTGTGCATGACTTAAAAGAACAGCTGCTGTTTTCTCTGCCTTCAGCACAGGTTTTAGCTTTAAATTTACATTTTTGAGTCTGTCCTGGAAATCAATAACTTCGAAGTAATCCTCTGCACTAGCACAGCCTTTTTTTCTTGCATAGGAAGCCAGAAGAAACTACTGCCATAGTTCATCTTGGCCAGTTAGCCAGGAACAATCCTGTTTCTTCCTCCATTTCCTTTTGAACAAGAAGAAATCTGTCCTGGGAAAACATCCTGTCCTGATTTTAAAGTAGCCAGCAACAGACTCCTGCTAAGCTGTTTCAGTAATTAATTACACTCTGTTAAAGATGTGCGCCTTTTCTTCTGGCCTGCATTTATAGTGCTTGTTATACACTTGTCTATGAAACCAAAGAGACTTCTGTTATCAAATTTCTGCTCCCTGTGCCAGGTAATTAACCCCTAAGCTTGTCTTTGATGAGCTAAACAGTCTTTCACAACAAGGCAGATTTTTCCAGCTGTTAATCCACCTACTGGTTCTTCTCCAAACCTAGTTTTCCGTCTCTTTCTCAACCGGTCAGTAACATAACTGGACATAATATTTTTGCAACTATTCCACTACTGCAGTACACAGATTATTTAATCCTGCTACTTGTACTCGGCAATCCCCTGTTAACACACACAAGGATCACATTAGCCGGCTGGGCAGCCCACTGAAAATGGGTGCTCATGGTCAGCCAATATCCGTAAGAGCCCCAAATCTTTCTCCAAGCTCTTCTGGCAGGGGAAGCCCCTCAGCCACAAGGCACAGGCTGCATTATTTATTTCTGCATATATGATCCTATTAAACACTTGTGCCTAGCTCAAAGGGCAATTCCAATCGCTCTGCAGCAACAACAGGTTCCCTTCATAATCCCCATTCCCCAGCCTCTGTGCCACAGCCCACTTTCAGAAAATATTGTTTTCCTCCAGCATACTGATAAAATATTACCTATCATATGGGCAAAATCTGATCTGTGTGAGGCCACAACAGCAATGCTCCAACTTTAGCACATTTGTTTACAACTACATTTTGACAGATAGCAGTTAATTTTTGATCTATTCAATAATGCCCTATTGCATGTATGTTCAATATACCTTATAGGAGTCTATATATATATATATTTCAAGAAAGGACCTTAAGCTACGTAGAAGATAGGGCACCATCATCCTTTTCATTTCCCAAATTTGGAAGCCAGTGATGCAGAAAGGAGAAGCAGCCTTCCTTTGAAGAGACAACTGGTCAGAGGCAAAACCATAAAAAAAAAAAGCCTATCTCCTGACTCCTGATCCATGGCTGTACTCCACTAGAGAGTGTGACCTTTTGAACTTTCCAAAAAGTAACCGTCTGTGGCAATGAAATTAGGGAAATGAAAGGCCATTCTGCATCAAAAGCTTCCTTTTAGCACTGATTAAAATAGAAAATGTGTACACTGCTTTGACATAAAGCACTGGAGAAAGGCCCCACCTTGCAATCTGTATATTTGCATATACATGTCAGGAAGCAAAAATCCTCCATTCTCTGTGTGCTTGACCTTCTTGAAAGGTTAATGATTATGTTTAGCTAGAAGTAAGGTTAAACTTCATCAAAGGTTTCTCTGAGCAAATCTTTGCCTAAAGTGCTTTCGAAGAACACCCCAGCACAATGACTGCCATTCGGCTGACAGATGCAAGTAAACAGCAATGGTTTCGGTGTATTGACCATGTTATCATGGGAAAGAACCAATCTGTCTTGGGAAACAAGTTAAAAGCTTAAAAATCATAGGTGGAAAAAGAATTGATTAGACAGCGACAGGACTAAAAATTACAAATGCTATAAAGAGCATGAGTATTTTATGTGTTACTCAGTAAGAAGTAAGGGCTTTCCTGTTAACTGAGCAGGCAGCACTGGAAGCAAAGAAAATACTTTTCCCACTTACAATACAAAATTAGAAAGATTCACTGTCAGATGATGTCATGGAGGCTAGACACAGACAGACTCAAAACAAGATTAAACAAATTAATGGAGGACAGATCCATTAATGATTATGAAGCAGGATGGCCCCAAATCCAGCTTTGGCCAAGAACAGCCCTTAACTGCTGACTATTAAAAGAAGAGGGGATCCTTCCATATCTATCTTTTCCCTTGTAATTTTGCCCCCACCATCTGCTACGAGCCCCAATCACACAGCATATTGAACTAGACAGACCAGTATAGTCTGACCCACTAAGTCTTTTTTCTTGCTCTCACAGGACATTGCAACCATGATCTTTTTTGCATGACTACTAAAAAATATTCAGCATGGCACAGACTTGTAATTTCTTTCACTAAGATGTCTTCCAGGCTAAACACACATCCTCACCCTACACTGTCACCCCCCTACAGGACAATGGACTGTTCTCATGACACAGCCACAACAAAGCAAAGACAGAAAAAAATTATGTAGGGTCTGAGCTCGTGCTGAGATCACAATAGGTCAAGGAGGCGTCACCAGGGGACTCCTGGGTAGTCTGAGGGTCAGAGGGGATGGTGAGACTGTGACAATCCTCTCAAGCGGAACTGGAGTTTTCTGAAAAACAAAAACTCAATGTCCGAGAATCTGACTCTACCCACACAGTAGCTGCAAGGGATAAAAGGAGACCATTTTTGTTTCCGCTGAAGAACTAAGCCTTCATTTGCTTTAAAACACAGCATCTGAGAGAGGAGGCAATCAGAAACCCCAGAAATCCTACAGTAATTAATAGGAAATAGAGCTATCGGGAACCCCGCGAGCCTAAGCCTGGAGTGCCCTCTAGGGGTAAAAGACTGGTAAGCCGCATACCCCAAACTACTTCCTCCGGTGAAGTCCTGGACCAAACTAAACCTTTCCTTAATGAAGTTATAGTGAGGCTTCATTTAGCCTATACTTGCCTGGACAAAAAAAGGAATTATCCACGGTTGGCTGAGTTCTCCTTCTCCTTGTCCTATTTTTCCTCTGATCCACAATGCTGCTGCGATGGTAACACGACCCGAGTTTTAAAAGTCTCGCTTTGGGAAAAGGACTTTCTTCTTCATTAATACAGTGACTGAGCAATGCTGAGACAGGGATTCCTTGACATTACAATAATAATCGCATAACAAAGATAATTCATGAGGCTGAGCACACCCCTAAACTTTGGCCCAAACACCTCCCCATTGCAGAAACCTGGCTGTGGTGGTCACGCAAGGAAAGCGGGCAGGACGCTGGGTTCTGCAAGCCCTTGCAAACCCAGTCAGTGCTTGTAGCAGCGAGCCCAAAGCTTTGCTCACAGAGGGCCGGGTAACTGGAGGAAGGTGAGACTGAGGACTGCTTAACAAAACTCTCCTCCAATGCAGTGTGTCTGTGCTCACAAAAGTATCTATCAGCCCTGCACGCCAAGAAGCTATGACTGAATGCAATCAGCTTTGTTATCCCACTCTCAGAGCTTAAACAGGACCTGCTAGTTTCCTAATTTTGGCTGCCTGTCCCCTCCCCACCCGGATTCCCACGGAACAGAAGAACGAAGCCACATGTGCTGAAAAAAATATTCCCAGAGGGAGCAAACGGGAGAGGGCTCAGCTACCAGAGAGAACAAAACATACTACAAAGGGGCAAATTTCACACAGGGCAAAGTTGGCAAAGTTAAGCAGGCAACTGAGCTTCTCCCTTTGCATGTGTCTCTGTCCCCAGGACTGAAACAATGCTGGTGGTTTATGTCATACTGTGTTTGCCTTCGTGCCATTACCAACACATCTGGGAACAAGAGTCATAACCCTTCTGTTGTAACGATAGAATAAAACGTGCATCATAAAGATGGCTCCTCTCCTTTTCAGACTTTGAATCAACAAGCAGGAGTATTTGCAGACCCTACATTAATATAACTAGGAAGCAAATTTTGCAGCTACTTGTGTATCTGCACTAACAAGTAAATTTAGGGAGTCACATTTACTCAGCCAAGGACAAGATGTGCCATGTGCCTTGTGTGTGCAGTCACTGATAAGCAACTTGAACCTGGGATATCAATGTTGATAATGACCTGCTTCCTAAAGAACAAGGGTTATTTACAGATATTTGGTGAAAACATTCAGCACTATTGGTTTTAAGAATGCTGCAGACAAATCCTAAACAGAAAGAGAGCAACAGATGCAACTAACTTCAGTATTTTTGAAAGGAGATATTTCCACTGCAGTTCTAAAGTCCAGTGAAGTCTGGAGAAATTACTCTGATGAAACAAAACATAGATATACCCCAACCCAAACACACCCCACAAAGCTCTGAGTCAGAGATGACAAACCTTTCCTTCCTAGCAGAAGGAAAGGATCTAGACACCAACTCTCTTTGTGCAACAGGTTACACACAGTACACGGTTCCTGGAAGCAGCACATGCCTAAAGCAATGTCCTGCCAGGTGCTGCTAAACAGCTGGGTCTTGTCCCCATGCTCTTGCTGTCCAAGTAATCCCCCCAGCACATCACAAGAAAACTCTCAGTCGCCAACAGAGCTCCATTCCTGAGCTACCATCATAAACTTCTGGCCTTCCATAATAAATGTGCTAAAAATGTGCCTTCATAGTAAGTACAGTGACACATCAAATAAAGTTTTCCCAGAGAGACAAGGTTTGGGTTAAGCTGTTTATGCTACATTTTTGCACCAGGGTATGTTAAGTGGTTTTAATCTCAGCATGTTACACAGCACTGCACTTCACTTGGGGCCAGTGGAGATGCTTTTACCAAAATCACGCATGTGGGCGCAATTAACAACATTCTCAGGCATTAGCCACCCTGGCTTCCACACCACACAATAGGCCTTTGAAGCCTGGCACCACATGGAGAGTTATCCCTGGTTTTAATGCTCACGTCACATCCACGAATTAATGGGGAGTTAAGAGTTGGAAATACTCTCTTGAATCAACCAGAGCAGAAATACTGTTGACAATAACAAAGCTAACCATTGCTGGGCTCCAACTGGCAGAACTATTCCTTAGAGCCCTAACTCCAAACTTAATCGCCCCAGAGTGATCAAACCCAGGCACCAGAGAGAGCTCACACCTTCTCTGGACACAAGCCTCAAATCTCTATGATTTAGGGCCCAGCAGGCTCTCAATGAGATGCTGCTGATGCCCCACACCAAATCAAGACTCTGGTTCTGAATATTCTTCTACAGGCTGAGATGAGAGGATGTCTAAGTGGTAGTTGTGCTGATTCCCACTAACTTGCCTGGAACCCTCTCATGGATTTCAGTAGCGCCCTCTTCTTCAAACGGCACAACAGAAGCACAGGCTGTCTTTGCCTTTTAACTTTTGTGTAATAAAAGGTATCAGATGAAGGATTCTGAAGACTGCATCCTCTCTTTAGTGAGCTGCTGCTTTCTTCATACATTCCCAATACTATCCCTTCCCCAGAAAAAGCAAAGGTGGTCTTCCCATCTCCAAAGCCCACTCAGACCTTGGCATCTCTTCTGACATTGTCAGTAGGGGACATTCTGTCTGAATGAGCCTTTTCATTCTTTTTACAGCACGGGCCCCTACTCATAGAGACCTGAGCAGAGGGCCGCCTCCACATTACAACAGTCACCAAGCAGCAGGCAAACAATTGAAGAAATGACTATTAGACTGAAACAGGTTTAAGCTTCTGGGACTCCTAAATGGACAAGCTATGGAGACCACTTCATCTCCAAAAGTTAACACAGGCTTCAAAAGAAAACAAATTCTCAGAAGAAAAAACAAAACAAAACAACAAAAAAGAACCAACCCAAAACAAAAAAAACCCTCACAAACCCTAAAACCTCCTGAGGACTAGCAAACAGAGAGACTTCCTTGCTAGGATGGTCCATGAGCTGAAAGCTAGGCTACTGTCAGGGAAAGGTCACCATGTAGTTCTTAGGCTTCTCCCTAGCAGCAGGAACACTGGGGAAAATGGAGTTTTAACTTGATCACGTATGGCTGTCCTTTATATTCTTACAACTGACATTAATATTTAAGTCCAGCCCAGGTCAGAACTTACCCTTCAGTTTTCAGTGTTTTTTTGTTACCGTTCAGGAAACAACCCTTCAGGTTCCAGTGTTTGTCCAGAAACCACTGTGGAGCCTTCAGACAGGTGGTAGGTGCCATTTCCTACCAGCCTGCACTGTTTTAGTCTGCACACGGACAAACAAGCTCTCTGGAGTCCATTACTAGCTTTCTACTACTGCAGGATTTTGCCAACAACCTTTGGACAACTTTGAGATTCTTGTCCTTGTATCAAAGTACTAACCCACTGGGATACAGCAGTATAGGTTTTGAACTTCTAGGAGTCATTACTATAGCAGAAATAAGGAAAGAAAGCCAAGTCCTTCCATCAATGGAGATGGATTTCTGTGTAATTAAGTGATATGCTAGCTTGCAACATCTCTTGCTCTGAGCCAGCAGGCAAAGTTCACCAGCATCAGTTCCAGATCACAAGCTTATAATCCCCCTCTGTTCTAAAAGAAGTGGAGTGATCTGACCTCCTCATCACTACAACCTCACGATATACAGGGCGCCTTCATAGCAATGCTATGATTGTATTGTATGATGTAATCCACAGATTCAAGCCTGTCCCCGCCACGTTCCCCACATTCATACCTCTGTTTCAGGCCGAGGGATAAATACTGGGGGTCTCATCTTCAGAGTCAGGTCCTGAAAGTCCCACTCACCAAGCACATACTGCACTGGCATTCTGTGGCAGGCAAAAGCAAGCGTTAACACTTTAGGACTATACTCCATAACATGGAAAAGCTCTCAATACCATGCTTACCTCATTACTAACCACATAACCCTTCTGAGGGTGAGCACCTAGACACCCCTAAGGCTCTTAACTGCATGGGCAATGTGCATCTGCACTCTAAGGGAGCTGTGGGAGCTCCATTCTCACAGAACAGTTTGTTATCAAGCACTGGACCCAGGGAACTACAGGACAGTCAGCCTCACCTCGATACCAGGGACAGGGATGGAACAAATAGTCCTAGAGATCGTTTCCAAACATACTAAGTACAGGAGGGTGACTGGGAGTAGTCAGCATGGATTTACAAAGGGGAAACTGTTCCTGACCAACCTAATAGCCACCCATGACACAATGACTAACTCGGTGCAGGAGGAGAGGGTAATCAATACTGTTTATCTAGACTTTCCCAAGGCTTTTGATACTGTCTCCCACAACATCCTCATATACAAGCTGATGAAGTACGGACTAGATAAATGAGCTGGACTGAAAATTGACTGAACTGGCAGGCTCGGAGGGCTGTGTTCAGCGGCACAAAGTCCAGCTGAAGGCCGATCACTAGCGGAGCACCCCTGGGGTTAATAGTGGGGCCAATATAGCATAACATCTTCATTAATGATCTGGATGAAGGGACAGAGAGTACCCTTGGCATGTCTGCAGATGATAGAAAATTGGAAGGAGTGGTTAATAGGGTGTGCTACTTTTCAGAGGGACTTCAGGAGGCTGGAGAAATGGGCTGACAGGAACCTCATGAAATTCAGCAAAGGGTAATGCGAAGTCCAATAAACTGGGGAGGAATAATCCCATGTACCAGTACAGGCTGGGGGCCAACCAGCTGGACAGCGGCCTTGCAGAAAAGGCCCTGGGGATCGAGTGGACAAGTTGACCATGAGCCAGCAATGTGCCCTTGCAGGAAAAGAAGGCCAATGGCTTCCTGGGCTGCATTAGGCAGAGCACTGCCAGAAGGTCAAGGGAGGGGATCCTTCCCCTCTATTCAGCACTGGTAGGAAACATCTGGAGCGCAGGGCTCCCAGTAGAGGAGAGCCATGGACATACTGGAGTAAGTCCAACAAATGGCCATTAAGATGATTAAAGAATTGGAGCATCTGACATACAAGGAGAGATTGAGAGCTGGGACAGTTTAGCCTTGAGAAGGGAAGGCTCGGGCTGGGGGGGCAGGGGAGTGAAATCTCATCAATGACCATATGTATCTGGTGAGATGGAGTAAAGAAGACAGAGCCTGACCCTGTTCAGTGGTATCCAGAAAAAAGGCAGGCAAAGGGCACAGACTGAAATACAGAAAATTTCATTTGAACTTAAGAATCACACCCCTTTTTTTTTTCTCTCTCTTCTTTTTTTAAACACTGTGAGGGTGGTCAACACTGGAACAGGCTGTCCAGAGAGGTTGCATAGTATCTTTCTTCGGATATATTAAAAACTGAATTGGGCATGACTGAGCAACTTGCTCTAGTTGATCCTGCTTTGAGCGGGGGAGTGGACTAGACTTCCAGCGGTCTCTGTCAACCTCCATGATTCTATGAATTTTGGGGCTATGTTTTCAGCTGCTGTGAGGCACCATACCTCACTTCTTCATGTAGAACAGCAGAGATTTGTTGCAAACTTAACAGCACTTAAGACAAAGGAATTTGCAAGTCAGACAGCTCTGGGAATTTTGCATTTCTGCTCCTAACACAAGACTCAAGAGCAGCAGGACAATTTCAGGGAAGACACTCAGATCCTACAAACAGTAACCACTGCTAACACACTGACTCCCTGAGAAACCCTCACATCCTATTCTGCATAAGACATGGCAGGATTAATCAGCACAGCAAAATGAGGATCCACATCATAACCACACTCACATAAACAAGCAGGAGGATGCTGCCTCCAAACATGTTCCCAGGCATCTCCCACCCTTCTAAATGATCCAAGTTCCTGAGTATTTCCTCTCCCCACACAGTATTCCCCAGGCCCAGCCTCATTCCAAGTAGCTCCTTCACACCAAACCCATTTAATTTTTCTGCTAAGACAACCCCTCACACAGAGCAAGCAAATGGAGGCCAAAAGGAAGCCAAAGCTACAACAGCTATGGATACCTCTCAACACCAGGGAAATCCCCTGCAGGCAAAGCCTAGAAAGGAAAGCACAGCAACACCACAGACCAGTATAGGACTGGCAGCTGAAGAGAGTGCTGAATCAGACAGAAGGGGACAAGGCTAAATTTTGTAAGCACAGAAGGGCTTAATGAAAATGTACCCAACTCAGGGTCAGCACTGCCAGTTTCCTGCTCCTCTGCAACATCCCTTAAACCCTCTTTGCTCCCAGACAGGTGATTTGCTCCCTGACAACAACAGCAAATGCCCATCACTTGAGTCACAATGAGACACAGCACCGTTACTTGACATGTCAGCTGCTAATGGTCTTCTGCCTTCTCTCTGCTACCATTCTTCTGGCTGCATTAAGACTGAAGGAAAACCCTCCAAAGGAACGACTGTAAGAGGATGCTCCTACCTTTCTAGTCGCTTGTTGCTCAGCTGCTGGATTTGCTCCTGCTGCGCTGCTGTAAGCGGAGTGTGGAGGCTTTTGGAGTTCAAACTCTGAAACTGAAGACAAGGTCACTTTAAAACTTGCCCACTGGTGCCACTTGGGTGTCCTCTGCACCCTGCCAAAGGCATCCTCTGGGGAGACCCAGCATGCTGACAAACACATATGCCTGGGACTGTTGGAAACCACAAATGATTAGGAGAACCTATCTGCATGTTTAAAACCAACCCTGTACAACTGTTCTTCTGCTACTTTTCGGGGCTCAGAAGAATAGGTAAAATTAAGAATCATTCCACCAAGCAAATCAGGGTACAGTGTGGGTGTATATGTCATGGGTTACATTTCAGTCTCTGCAAAAGAAGGCATTTAAGTGACCCCAAGTGTTCTACTGGCATTAATAAACTATGCCTGACCCTCTCTGCCATCTAAGGTAGGGAAAAGTTGTTCTACTTCCTATAAGTGAGATAAAGAGAAAGGTAAGGGATTCAACCAAAATGACAAAGTGAGAGGCACGCGTACAGACCTTATTCTTTTCCTATTACTTAACTGTTTTTGCTCCCAGGACAAATGCCAGGATATATTCACTGGATTCTCTTGCTTCAGGGATCCCATTTGTCTCAAACACCTTCTGCCAGTATTTGACCACATCAGTGGCAGTCACAAGCCGAGGTCTTGTACTGCAGCTCTGCCTCAGAGATGACTGCTTTGGACTGAGGATAGGACATTCACTTTGACTCAATCCCCCTAGCACACACTGAGGTGAGAGATCCAACAACCTCCTGAGCAGTGGGTGCGTGAGGCATTTCATTGTTCTGAAATCAGTTCCTGGCTTCCACATGTGTTCCTCGTTGCCACCAGCTGACCTAGTCAGTGCTAGATCTCCAGGACATTTGGTGCTACCACAAGCCGCTGTGGCTAAGCACCAGCTGACCACAATCAGTGCGTTCTCCTCAGGGCAGCATGAAAATGGCACTGGTTTGCAGCTCTTCTGGTCTAGAAAAGGAGGCAAGAGTACTCACACTAGCAAATCACAGGTTCCCCTCTGACGGAATGCAGACTGCTTGCCCTAATCCCAGCCCACAGGTACAAAACAATTACTCACACCCTAAGAGTAACAAATGATTACCCCAAGAAAAGATTCAGGTGACAGCTAACCAGCTCTGCCACTGCAACCCATTTCTTTGCAGAGCTGCCCATCTCCGCAGGCCAGAGCTACTAGGAGGCCAGTCTGTGCCCATGGCAAGGCAGAAGTGAGTGTGCCTACACACAGACACAGCACTCCTGCCTATCCTTGGTCCCAGAAAGCCACAGACACACCAACCTTCAGCTCCAGCCCCTTGGCTCTCCACCCCATGGGTGGGTCACCCCGGTTCCCTGCAGGAAGACCTTCACTCTCCACACACAGCACTCCTGCCTATCCTTGGTCCCAGAAAGCCACAGACACACCAACCTTCAGCTCCCCCCTTGGCTCTCTCCACCCCATGGGTGGGTCACCCCGGTTCCCTGCAGGAAGACCTTCACTGGACCTGGACAGGCTGGACAGGCTGGATCTATAATTCTAGATTCTTTCTTTTATTCTTCTCTCTGTTCATAAACCACAAGTCCTAGGTTAGTGGGTGCGCTCACAGAAGACCTTGACTCCATGGGTCAAGGGTCCTCCACACTGTCACCATCCCCACAGAGCACACAAGGGGCAACAGAGCCAGGGCTGAGCTGCTAAGAGCAGGGGAAGGAGAAAAGCTCACAAGGTACAACCAGAGGGAAGAGAAACACTTGAAAGACGCAAAGGCCAGAAAAGGCAAACCCTGCCAGAGGGAAGTCAGTCTCTTAAAGGACAGAACAGGCACAGCCAGACAGAGAGGGAAGAAAACAAACAAGATGACTGCAGGAGACAAAGGACATGAAACTTTACAAAACAGCTGCTGCATCTCACACTTGGAACTGTGTTTTAACGGAGACAAACAGAACAACCCCACTTTCCTGCTGTGATCCATCAGAAATGAGGGCCCCCCTCCCTTCTGACTCACAGTCCCTGGAGCCACTGTGGGTTTCCCTGAGCACCCATTCCCATTCCTCTAATGATGGCTGCTTTTCATCACTGTCTTGGAGAGGCCACAACCTCCCCTCCTCCAACTCCTCCGGAAAACCACCACACAAACAACTAAATACCTCTCCCCAGCAGCCAGCAGCACCCAGGGTGGGTGGCTCTCTGCTCTGTAGGAGTGCGGCTGCTGCAGGGAGATCTGGGGAGGCTGGGTCAGCTCCCACCTGGGCAGATGCTGGCACTGAATCCTTGCAGCAACCCTGGACCCTGCTGCATGCGCAGGCAGCAGCGTGGGGCCTGCCCTGCTCTTGCTGCACAGTGAAACTGTGGGAAGACTCAGGCCTCCACTGCCCTCCTTTGCAAAATCAAACCAAACAGAGCCCAGGGAAGCAGCAGAAGGAATACCCTGCAGCAAAGATCTCGAGATTGGCTTACCTGCTACCTCCTAGCCAAAGGGCAGGTGCTCTAAAAGCGCAAGGACCCCCTTCTTACCATCTTCCTTACCCCCATCAGAGAGATAAGCAGCTCCTATGAAAACTTGCCTTCGTTATGCATAAGCAGTCTGACAGCTACAGTCTTTACACGAGCACCTCCCTACTCCAAGGCCCTGTTTTGGGGATACTGCCACAAGAGGAACACTAAAGGAATAAAACATTAACCATTAGTATTGTTAGGGACGCAGATAAGACTTTAATTGGCCATGGCTGGAACAATGCTGCCACTATTGTCATTATTAATAAAGGAGACCAGCTACTGATGCAAGGCCCCTGCCAAGAACAGTCCCTGTATGCTACTTCTTGGTGCAAATACCTGTTTGCACACAGGCATATACTTTTTTCCTGCAGTTCTGTGGTTTGGTCCGTTCAACCCCCAGTTCCCCACTCACTGTGGTCCAACACGTACACTGGTGACCATCGAAAGGCACGGCCTGTCCCACTCTTGGCACCTGCCCTACACTCCCTGTCTCGCTCACAAGGCTCGGGCAGGAGCTGGGGCTTGTGCTGTACAAGTCGATACCTTTCTGCTTTTGTGTTAGTGGTCAGCTGAACCGGCCCCTCGCACAGCCCCGCCGGCCGTACCGGGGGAGGGGGTACAAGTCCCCATTTGCCAGCCAGGGAGCCACCCACCCACCTTCAGTGACCGGGCGGCTTTCCGGCGGTAAACGAGCCCCACAGAACACTGCCGGTACGGGAGCCCGCCCTTCCTTCCAGCTGTCCCGACCTTCCCTGTGCACGCAATACCCTCACCAACGCCAGGCACCCCTCCTGGCCTGCACCGCAGCGCTGGCGCGGGGTACCTTTACCTGGGCGGCG
>NW_008795139.1:646932-680033 GCF_000699145.1 Aptenodytes forsteri | reverse complement strand
TCGGAGCGGGAAGGGCCGTATAACCCGTTATCCGTCTGGAAACTTCTCCCCGGGACGGGGAAGGAGTGACTTCCCGCAGGGATGGAGTGCCCCGCCAGCTGTGGGGTGGCACTGCCCGGAAAGGGTTAGGGGTCAGGGCGATTGCTTGTATGTCCGTTTTCTATCAGTGCGGAGTCAGAGGAGCGGTGACATTGCTGGGGAGCATCCCCGCGCCTGTGCCAGGGTGGGATGGGGCCGTGGCACCTCTCTGACAGCAGGAGGGTGACAAGCTGAGGTGCTCCGGGACACACGGGTTGGGGCTTCCCCCCCTACCCTGGGGGCTGCCCTGGAGCCTGGTCAGCCCTGTAGCAGGGGGAGAGGAAGCCACAAGTTCACGCACTGGGAAGCCACATCCCGTAGCCAACAGCAACCCAATGCTGCTTGCATTGCTGAATTACTACAGACACTTCATCTTGGTGAAGTAGTGCAGAAAAAATACTAGTTATTATTTGCCGCCTTCATCTAGAGACCCCATGACCCATCTTCATCCCTGTGACACAAACCTCTATTCCTGTCGTACCCGAGAGGAAACTGCAGCACAGAGAGATTAAAACCAAGACTCAGAAAAGCCAGCAGCCTCAAGCTAGTGCCTGACACAATGTTCTGCATCTCAGAGGTGTTGGCCACTGCAGCGCCTAGCAGAGACCAGTTTGGAAATGCTGGCTTAGGAGAGAAACAAACATGTTCTCTTTATTCCCAGACCCAGCAGAGCCCAGCACAGAGCGGTCCTGGCTGTGTGAGAAGCTCTGTTAGTGCAGGCAATGGAAGAATGCCAGCTCGCAGCAGCTGAGGATCTGGTTCCTCTTCTGTTCTGTTCTATTTGTGCACGGACTATGCTGAAACCTGCCAGCGATAGGTAGCAGCTGTCCCTGGCCCTAGAGCAGCCATCGGAGACTTGGAGTGTGCCCAGCCTGCAGATCAAACTTCCAGCACCAGGGTGACAACTGGGAAAGGAAGGTGGTGGGAAAGATCATCCACCCCCAGCTCTACTGTTGTAAGCTGTGGGCCCTGGGCCATCCTTGCACTCAGCCTCCCCGTCTGGCCCTCTGCAACCTGGACCAGAAGGGGCTTGGGAACAGAAATACCCTCATCTGGACCTAGAACTGGTTGTCTAAGCCATGTCAGAAACCTTTCATACAGGACCGCTTTTAGAGCTAGGTCTCGGGGCTTGGGAATCCTTCAGCATGGGCAGGACGCTGAGAGCACGAACAAGAGCCCCCATTCCCACTTGACCAGATTTTCAGCTGGCTAATGTTAACCTAGCCTAACTTTATTCAGAGGAGCAATGCACAGCAGCACAGTGTGTGGTCCATACAAAAGGGGTCTTGCCTAAAGGCTTGGTATCAGCTTCAACGTCCAAGTTCCAGTGGTTTCCCAAAACTGACACTGCACTGAGACGAAGGCCTAACCCATTTTGTTTCCAAAATTCAGGACCTGTTCGAGATCTGGAGCCACACTTTGCAAAGCCCTTGGGCCTGCTTCACTCCTTTCACTTAGGCTCTTTTTCCACTTTTTGTTTCCTTGGTAGTGGCTTTTTTTAAAATGTGAATTATCGTCATGGAGAGTTTCCGTGAATAGCACAAATCGATGATTATCTCTGAGCAGCTGCTCAGCCTGCCCAATACCTGCTCAACAGTTCCTTCCCTTTCCCTGCTGGGCTGTAGCTGCTGCTGCTGTTGCGGCACTCAGATTTCAAATTTGCCATCTTTGCGTCCGAGTGTCCACTACACCTGAGCTCCACTGTGGTCAGCAATGGCTGGGGAAATCCAGGTGCCACATGGTTTAAACTAGGCGTGCATGGTTTGGTGGTCAGTGAAGAACACGGTCCCTTTCAGCTGCAACGAACTTGTGTCTCAGCATAATGTTAGGTGGGACCAGACCAGAACTGCTATCTTCACATTTCTCTAGAAACTCATGGGAGTTTGACAGCTCCCACAGTCTCCCAGGCACTTCAAAATCCTCCAGCAACTCCTGCTTCACAAAGTTGTTCACAGGGAGCTGTGAGACAGATCCTGCATGTGTGGTGAGAGATTTACCTGCTCAGGGAGATGCAGGCCAAGTGCTGTGCAAGTTGAGGTGGTTGCTCGGGCTGCTGACTGACCACAGGGTGGCCTGGTGCCGTTTGCCTGGTGTGATTTCTCTGTTTCAGTTGTTGGTGACAGATGTTAATTACACTGCTTAATGCAGTTATGGACAGCAGTAAGGCATCACAGTAATGGGAACTGCGCAATAACCTCGCCTAGAATAGAACAGAGTGGAGCAGAACAATGGCTCATTTCTCTTTGCAGGCACATCTTTTTCTGCTCAGAGCTCATTAACCCCTATGTCCCAGCTGCATTCCAGTCCAGACATGTAATGTCTGCTAAACTGCCGATAAATTATCAGAGGACTGCTACAGTAGTTCTTGGGGTTGGCACTGCTCTGGTCCAGAGGTAGCTGCATTTTCACGGAAGCAATTGCTGAACTAATGTTATATACGGTGGGTTTATAAACAAAGTTGTGCAAATACTTGCCATAGGATCATGCCATGGTGTTTTGCAACTCCTGATCATTTGCACAATAGAAACATGAAGCAATTAAAACCTTTCATGTTTTCAGCATGAATAGATCTATCAAATTTCACAACTCCAAAATTGGATTAATTTTAAAATTAATATTGATAATTAGTAGTGCATGACTAAGCTTGAGTGGGTGCTTTCATGGGGGACTTGAGAAATACTCACTGTCTTTAGTAGCAGATGGGGGACCGGTGCAACTCACTGCTTTAAGGAAGCTGCCTTTCCAGAGCGCATGGGGCAGTAGATAGTGCAGTGACTTACCAGTCACCAGTGACTATCACAACAGGGAAGTCCTACTTTGGATTCAGTAAAAAGCATCCTGAGATATGGATGCCTCACAGCTGAGTACCATTTTATTGGATGTGTTCCCACTGATAAACTTAAGGGGATCCATGTAACTTTCCAAAAATTAAAAGCAAGAGACAGAAGCAGAAAAATGCTGTATCTCCCAGGGTGGACAGAGGCCACCTGGCTCAGCCTGGAGCAGACGAAAGACAGGGGTTCTGAGGTTGTCCCCACATAGATCTGCCGAGTGCCTGCAAGGAGGCAGAGCTGAAACAGCAAGGGGAGGGCGTATCACTGACTTCAAGTGAATCGGGCATGACTTTGTACTGACTCTCAGTACACCTGAAAAATCTGTTTCTTATTTTGAGTGGGCATCTGTGAGCTGCTCTCAAAAATTGTACTTGGTGAATTGGGAAGCTTTGGAAAAGGTTGTGCCTGTCTGTAAGAGCTCTGCACTGTTCATTTGTTCTCATTCTTTTCTAGGCAGAAACCAGTGTGGTTCTGATGAAGAAAAACCCATCAGCGATGATGCTACGGGATAGGTCTCACGTGAGGGTCCTTGATACAAAGGGCAGCTCTCCGCTTCTGTAGCTGATGGGTGAGGACAACAGCTTGGTAAAAGGAGCTACCAAGAGCTGGCAGGATGAGTTACAGCTCACCCTCTGTGCATGACTTGTATCACAGCACCACCACCACAGCCAAGCCAGACCCAGGAACAACTCTGGATGTGACTGTACCAGAAACAGCTACCATAAGCCCTGAGACTACCAGTTTCAACAGCACCAAAATCCCAGATGTGGCCAGCACTGGACCCAGTATGAGCACAATGCTGCTGTCCTTTGGGATCATTACTGTGATTGGGTTGGCTGTAGCTATGGTGAGAGAGCCCTGCTAAATATTTCTCTGTCTGTTGAGGGTGGAGGGTGGCAAAGAGGCTCTAAGACTGATTTGGGTTAAATAATTTATTTGTGTTCTACTAAAGGCTCACCCAGAACTGCTGTGAACTGATAGTTCCTGAGATCCCTTTCTTTTTAAAGCCTTTATCCAGTGCTCCAATATTTCTGCAGTCTCCCTGAGGTCTAGTCCAAACGGGATGCTCAGCAGGCCTAGAGGAAGCCATATGTAGTATCAGTATTTATTTTTAATAGCAATAGGAAGTTCAGTTAAAAGAACACAAAGCAGATTCTGTTCTGACTTGTTAACTGGAACAGCTGCATTGATTTAAACCTTGTCAACATGGGGCCCTGCAAGAAAGTTCATCCAAATTAACTTTTAAAGCAGACTGTTGAAACCGCATTAATCTCCCCTATGGACATACCTTTTTGAATTAAAGTGGCCTGAATCCATTATAGCTAGACTCATTCTGGACTGCATTTCCAAGGTTCTACTTGCTGGGTATCAGGAAAGTCCTTGAGGATTTGCTGTGTAACTAACCTTGCCATTAATGCTGTAGGCAGAAGCTTTCAGAAACTATAGTTCTGGGCCTGACACAGGCAATGCAAGTGCTGCAGTTCTTCTTTTGATATATAACCGGATCGTTTACCTGCCAACAGAAAACAGAAGGTAGCGGCAAGCTCCCATTCCTCGTATGAGGAAGAGCTTCACTAATACAACCATCAGAGGAGCCTACAGAAAGGGACTACTGCAAAATTTCACTGCAGGCCCAAGGAGGAGTTTTTCCAAAAGCCCCTAAGAGAACCTGGAAACATTATCCTGGAAACGGTCATAAGTTCCCAAGAGCAACATCCAGCGTTCGTAGTTCTCAGAACAAGGCTCTGGAGGCCAAAAGCCTCACTTTCTTCCCAGCGCAGCCACTCTTACTGGCTGACACGAGGCAAGTCACTGAGCATGCCCTCTTTGCTGCTTCCCTTTATACTGGGGAGGGGGTAAGAGCACTTTTACGCTGTAGGAAATCTACAGATGAAAACCACAGAGGGAAGGTTCTTCATCCACTCTTAAATTGCAACATATGTCCCGCAGCCACCAGAAATGTGCTGAGCTACACCTAATAATAATACACCTAATACTCTTACTACTACTAACACACCTAATAACAGGCCACTCGAGCACTTAGTGTCACACATGATGTGCTACCGAGCTTACACTGACGCATACGAAATTTCATTTTCGGTTGTCACTTCTCCCTTCCCCCTGCTTTGGCACGCAGTGACACCAGACTTGCTACACCTCCTTTCTGTGTGCCCTGTGCCCAAAATTTCTCTTCCCAGCTGTTCCCTATCCTACTGGGACTGTGGTAACGATGGTTTTCTTTCTCCTTCAGGTTCTGTATATCAGGAAGAGGAAGAGGTAAGTAACGTCTACTGTTGGCTGAAGGGAACTCAGTGCTTCAAAATCCAGAGAGAGCTAGGAAGGAGGCAGGGAGATGGGGAGAGTGTAAGGGATGGCTGTCTGAGAACAAGCCTATGGGGAATCAGCTGTGTGTGAATGAGGCAGGAGTAGGGACACTGCACTCTGGGTATTGGCCCACCTTCTAACACCAGAGCTTCAAAGACTCCTCTGCAGCTTTGGAAAGGAAAACATGGTTGAGCAGGGGGAGGTTAGGGGATCCTGCAAACTCTTCATGCTTCATCTATGAGATGCACTAAAACAGAGGAAAGGGTTATGAGTGTATAAAGAAGCTGGGAACTCTGTCATGAGAGGTGTGGATCTCACATTTCAGCCATTCCCAGATCCCTGTGTTTTCCAACAGCCTGGGCCAATGACACTGGCCTTGCAAGGCTGAAGGCCTCTTTAGCTGCAGTCGCAGCAACTGGCAGGAGCATAGTGCAGAGATGCAGCTTTCTAGTCCAAGACTTAGTGTCTTAATTTCCTTGTTAAGCTCCTGGCTGAAAATAGAGAGGAGAGCAGCATGCAGAGAGACACACGTCTTGATTCTTCCATCTCTGACAGCAGAGACACTGGTGAAGATCCATTAGATGTGGTACCTCCTCCCTGCCTGACTCCTTGTGGCAGGCCTGGCCTGGCCACAGACTTTCAAGAAGTGCTGCTGCCCACTGTAAAATTTCCAAGCCAGACCCTGAAGCCCAGATCTGGCTACTGCCACAGGAGCAGCTAATGCTTGGCCTGTGTGAACATAGCGCTGCTGGAGATAATGGTTGTATTGGCAAACCCATATAGAAGCAGGGAGGGAATGTGTCATCCTAACACTTGCCAAAATAGATATTTGTATATTGCTTATGTGTTTCCCTCTCCCACCCCCCAAAACTCAGCTACTAAGGCAGGGCTCAGTGTTTTCACAGGAGCATGCCCACCCATCCATCTTCCATCTCTGAGCTGCCCAGTATTTAGGGAGACCCCTTGGGGTAATACTTCATAGCTCTGTCATTTGGAGCAATGATGTGAGTAGGAACAGTGTGTCCACAGGCGTCAGCCTCCTATGAGAACCTATCTCTTTCCTATTTTCTATTTATTTTTTATTATTTTCTATTTATTTTTTATGTACTTCAACCCCAGAATTAAAGTACTACTCTTAGGCCACTGGAGCTAAAAGTGGACTTCTGCTGGCAGACATAGTGTGACATGGCAGGACTGGCTGTTGTGGGCAGAGGGACAGGGGGAGAAGTCACAAAATGCCTAGCCAGTATGTTCCACTGTCTCTTTTGTTGCACCACATAGAGCTTGATCTTTTAAAGTCTGCAGGAACTTAAATCCCTGTCTGATTCCTCTGTGCGTAATGCCTGCCAACATAGATTAGTGATGGCAATTAATCCCTGTAACTGCACTCTGGGTATCTTCCACTCCTGCCAGCTGTGTGCAGTAGGTTCTTATCCTCATCCCTGCAGGACAGGACATGACCCTTATCCAGCAAGAGCAACAAGAGCAGAATCCCTGTGCAGCAGGAGAAACAGCCTGCAGAAAGCCTCAGCAGTGGGGTGGGGAAGGCAGCCTGAGCATCTGTCCTTCCCAACCAACCCTTTCCCTTCCCTCCCATGGGCAGGTTGGAGAAGCTACGGCACCAGCTCATGCCCATGTACAACTTTGATCCCACCGAGGAACAGGATGAACTGGAGCAGGAGCTGCTGGAACATGGGCGAGATGCAGCATCTTCCCAGGCATCACAGAGCAAGGTAGGCAGCAGGGGCCAGCGAGTCTGTTACTACAGCCACTGGTACCTGCACTGCTTTTCTTACAGGATGAAAGAGTTTTTGTAGGGTTGTAGGGTAAGGAAACCATGTAAGACCTCAGGAGGGCTTCCCCCATCTCTGCCAGCCCTGGAGATAGGGGGCATGAGCATTTGGGAGAGCTTAGGATGGACTGAAGAGTCAGGCAACTAGGATGAAGAGCCGGGGGAGGCAAAGTGCTGGCTCTACTCAACTAGGAGAGAGAAAATGGCAACTTCAGTAATTAAGGGTGAGTTTACTACAGTTTACCACCCAGGGCACCACAAGGGAGCAGTAGGATGAATGCCATTTTCTGGGAGACGGGGCTTCAATGCCCACAAAGCACTGAGGATCCTTTGCCTTGGCCCTGAAAAACAAATAATTTCCACCCAGTTTTAAGGTATCCCTGCTTTGCCTAAGGATGCAAGTGTGGAACAAGGCCTTGCTGAGGGCCTTGCCTGTAATCGTAACAGTTAACTGTGCTGCAAGCCCTGAAGAATGCAGGCAGAAAGCCTGCACATTGTTGTGGCATGGCACATCTGGTCTTGTCAGCACCTCCAGGCCACCCTTGCTGGGCACAGAGCAGGCACGGCTCAGAAAGAGAAAAGGGAGGAGAGTTCACTATTTGAATTTGGGGAGAGAAAAAGAAGGCGGCTTTGCTTTGACCACTTCTGAGTGTTCAAAGGCATGCAGCATGCTGAGAAATGATAAGGTCCTCAGAGACCACTGACTTACTACATTTGTGAGTTAGGAAAGAGCTTGATAGCTTGGCCAGTTGTTTTTGGTTAATGGTCTAGATAGGCCTTTGACAAGAGGCTATCTCCTTCCCCAGTGTACCAAGAGGTAGGAGAAATAGGGAAGAAGGACTTCTCACCATCATTTGCAGCCAGCTTCACAGTGTTTTGTTTCCTTTGTCACCGCCACCATACAAAAAGCCTTTCTGAAAGACACAGCCGGCAGGGATGGTTGGAACAGGTACGTCTCTTAGCCAGCGATGCAGCCTCCCCATAGAATAGACATCTCTCCTTTCCTGAATTCCTCTCCAGCTGCTCTGTGTTGCCTGTGTCTTCCATTGCTTTTCCAGTTCCAGGAGCAGGAGTTCTCCCAAACAATTCTCAGTTTCCACACACTTTACATCTTCAGATAACCTGTAGCAAGCTTGGTGTGGGCAGAAAGGGAAAGAGGAGATAATAAATACAACTGTACTTATAAATTACTTTGAGACATGCTTCCCAACCTGCTAAAGAGCACAAAGGAGATGTGTGTGTTGGAATATGAAAGATAGTCAACATATTCCATACACTGGTTTGGGAAAGCAAGAAATACTGTTATATAAAAGCAAAGGATCTTGTCCTCTGAGTAGCGCATACTGGGAAAACATCAAATCCCTCTCTTAGTGCACATAGAGGACTTCCCTTCAGGTAGTAAAGGGGGGGAAATGACAAGGCCAAGAGTTAAACTTAGCACTTTTACTGCAGATCCTTCCTATATAGGGACTGGCCAGCAGGATACCTCAGATCCCTCCAGAGCTTGCTAATGCACAGATACCTCTCCTTGGAAACTACGCAAGTTTAAAGGCTTAACATAAGAGAGGGAGAGTGTAAAACAACAGGCAAAGTTCAGTCTATGGCATGTTTCCAGGCCTTCTTGGTGTTTCAAGTCTTTTCATGCTGCCTTGTATATATAAATAGTGAGACCCAGTAGTCCAATGATGTGGGGATTTTAAACTGGCATGGATGTGCTGACTTGCTCTCTGGCCTGTTCTATTTTTCTGTCACAGCCTTGTTAATGCCATGTTAGTCAGCCAGCCTCCCTTTAGTAAGGGGCGGAATCTAGTTACAATACTGTGCAGTCTGTGCCCAAGCACATGCACCTGAGCAAAGACAGACTTGCTGGGTCTCATCTTTCACTGCTTCAATGCAGATTCTGCTGACAAGTCAAGGAGCCCTCCAGAGACCCAGCCGTCTTGTGTTCACAGACGTTGCCAATGCCATCAATGCATGAACAATACCTGCCCCTGCTCTGGGATCGTGCTGAGACTGGGGAGGATGAAGCCAACAAACCAGTGACTTCCCGCAAGCATGGCTGATCCACTGGGCCCAGCTGGTCGCCCCCTTGGTTTGTGTTACAAATGGGCACAAGCACTGGGAACTGTTGTCACTTTGGGAAGCAAACCCTTTGTGATGGCAGTGGTGATTTTTTGGTGCGTCTGTTACCACTAAAAGGTCCTGAGCTCCAGATTCTGGGCTGCTGTTGACTGATACCGTCTACCAAGCTGCGTGCTTAGGAACAGTGCCTGCTTTGTTGTAGACTAACTTGTCAGAGCACATGTGCCCACTCTCTGGGTCAGGGAAGGAGGAGAGGTGCGTGTTTCAGAGAGCTTCCCCATTGGCTTTGTGCCACCAGATCCCAAAGAAAGCAATGAATGAACCTCTCTGTACAGTGACCGTGGCTTTGGCAGATCCTGGAGGGGTGACTGGTGGCAAAGCCCCTTTAAAGCAAGGAGAGATGACCCCCCTAGCTGAGTGGTAATCTGGGGCACACCAGGGAAAACACACACCATGGGCTTATCCCCCCTGTGGCATGTGGGCTGCTGATAAACGTGCACCCGGGGTGATGTTGAAGCATGGGGAATTCACTAGCTTTAAAAAGCGAAATGGTGAACATTTGGCTGATTACATCTTAACTGAGGAAGTGGCTGAATATCCCAAATTAGGGCTGCCATATAGACAGAGGGGAATTCACACAGCTAGAGGCAGGGGGTGTCAGTGTCTGGCTATGTGACTCCCTGCCACTGAGCTAGGAATAATGGTGCTTGGGCCACAGAGAGGAGTCAAGTAGAACTGGGGTTCCGATACCATGTATCCCCCCTCCTGCTTTGGCTCAGGGAAGTTTCTACAGTGCAGAGCATTATCCAGAAAAAAGATTAAGCCTTGAAATATTTTCTTTTAAATAAGGAAAAACATGTATTGGCTCAACATTACAACAGCCCCATGTCTGCCCCCAGAGGTGACTGAACAGCTGGTTCGTACTTCCTTACCTGCCCAGACCTGCAGTCAGAGTCTTCTCTTTTTCCTACTGAAGGAAACACGGAGCTTTGCGTTAGCCTCTGCTCATGTTACCTGCTAATGCAGAACGTGGGACTAGACAGGTAAGCCAGGAGTTTCCCTGTAACCCTGAAGCGTGTAACCCTCTGCCTATGTGTCATTCAGAGCTGCGGGAGGGAGAGAGTGTGAAGGGATCTCTGGCCACCTTGGCATGCTGCAGTGCGGCATGGGGGCTGTCCGCTGCAGAGCCTTTTGGTGGCCACCAGCCCTGAGTGCTGCAGGCCAGCACAGCAGCCAGGGACCAGCAGCAGAGCCTGCATGCAAGCATCAGTGCCCAGCCACGCACTGATCACCTCCTGATTTTTTTGCAGTACATGCATTTGTCAGTCAGATGATATTCCATCCACAGCACCAGTCAAAAGGGAATCAGGGCAAGCCAAAATTTGAATGCAGATCTAAAGGTAGGCTTTATGCAAGGAGATGTTTCACTGAGTGGCAATTCAGGTATCATGTGCTTTGTTGCAAGTTTGGACCTGCCAGTTAGTTTTTGTTCTCCCAGATCTTTTTCTTTTTTCTTCCCCACTGTGATTTTTTCTTTCCATATTCATTAAATGCAGACTCTTTCCTGGGCATGTGCCACTGACCCCTGCAGTGCACAGTTCCTTACCAGTCCTCCCTCCTTCACTGACGCAGCTTCCCCCATGGCAGTTTTGCAGGGCTAAGTTGCTTTAATTTTTCAGTATCCCTCTTTCTTTTTAAAACCTCGGAGTTCTGGGAGTGTATTAGGGCTAGGAGTGCCATCACCTGTGGAAAACAGCCCATCCTCCATACCCAGGAGATCTGGCAAGAGGCACTCCCAGGCTGCTGGTTGCTGCTGGTGTTTGCACTCCAGAGATACTGTTGGAAGGAAGGTGCGTGGGTACAAATACTCAATGTAATCTGGCTTAGGTCCTTAGAATTTGGATGCTATCTGTGGGTCTTCCCAGAGGTAATGCCTACGTGACCAGCTGAGAAGCAAATACATCACCCCCACACACACATGCACACTTACCATCTCCTCCAAGTGCTCACTGAGGGCAGCCAGCCACAGAGACAGCAGATTACTCCCTTCAGCAGCTGGCACGTCGCTGCCTGTCACGCTCCCAGGCTCTGCAGCAGGACAGGGATGCAAGCGGCAGCAGGGGTGCATGGCTGTCCTAAATCGCAACGTTTCCCCTAGAACTCTTAGGATTGGAACTTCATTTGTTGTTTTAAACTCGAGGAAAGGCAAGTGTAAGCTGAGCTGTTTCCTCAAACCAACAGCCTACTTTGTGCTCTTTACCCAACTCCATGTGCTGCACAAGCAGCTGCCAAGCAGTGCATCTGCCAGCTCAGGTGCAAAAACATGCACCTTGTTAAACGTTAATGCTGAGATGTATCTTGTATAACAAACACACCTACAGAGGAATTCTCTAACCATTCTTCCTGTAATGGTAGGCTTTGTCCTGTGATGACTGCCCTTAGATTAAAGAAGTACAGACAATAAGACTAAAAGAATATTATGGGTATTTGCTGGGCTTCTACTGGAGTATTCTTTTAGTTCAATAGCGCCTCCTCTCACAGTTCTTGGAAGTATATGTACAATTTAGCAGAAGCATTATGATGTAATTTAATTCAAGTGTTTCTGTGTTTTAAGCATTGAAATATAATTAAACTATTTACATGAAATCTAGTGTGATTGTCTTTCCCCCTCCTATCATTTGCATTTTCCACAGAAAACTGCTGGAGTGTATCCTCAGTACCTGTTGGTAATTTGTATGCAGTGAATTCCCCTACTCTTTCAAAGACGGAAGTAAGTGTGAAAAACGTGGAAGGACAAGCTCTGCGGGGGTCAAGGTTTAGTGCTCCACAGTATGGAAACTCAGACCTCTTCGCGAAGGCTTGGTGCTTGGTGGAAAAGTTGGGAAGGCAGGAGACAAATTCCAACTCGTCTGTTTTTCCATATTATCCTTTAACCAGCTGAATTCCTGGACAAACTAGGGGTTCATCAGCTCACCTGCAGCTCTGTCCATGCTAGCCTGCCCACACTGGGGTGAACATTGTGGGCAGCAGTGGTGATGTTGGTGTATTTCAGGTTTGCTTTCTACTTCATCTTCTGGCCCAGAGACCCAAAACTTGGGACTAGTTAGGAAAGCTGTCAGATTAACTGAGGAGGCTATACACAGGAACAGAATTAATTGTATGAAAAGCTAAATAGTTGTATGGCACACAGAACAATGTGGGGCATAACAGACTCAGCCGTGGAGACTTCTGGATGTACACATGAAGTAGAATTGGCTTGTGTTCCAATCAAGCCAGTCCTGAGGTACTATAAGATATATAAGAGGATGGAATTGGGTACCAACATTTGGGTTTAAGGGCCTGTCTGTTTTCCTCCATGTGTGATTCCTCATGCTCATTATTCCTTGTTTTCACATAGATCTGTGGGTGCTCCTGAATGACCAAATCTTGTTTTATAATCCCCAAAACTCCAATTCAGATAAAGAAAAACTCACCTTGTCTGCTGATAATGCATGTGTGCTGAGGTTGTTGCACATGGAGGAGGCAAAGCAGAAGCCTGAGGTGCTACGTTTTATACCTTTATTAAAAACAAACTCCAAGGCTAATTTGCAAGTTGCCAACACTCTTTATGCCTTCACAAAAACCATTTATGAGAATCTTCCAAACTTTGCTAGATGACAAACCTCCTTCATCTCCCATGGTTTGATCCGACTGTAATGACCTCCTATTTTGACTCAGTCAGACCAAAACTGTCAGCTTAAAAACACTTGAAATGCATTTGCTTAGAGGTAGGATTTGGCTACACAGAAGAGGTAACTAACTATATGGGAAATAAAAAGTATTTATCATTTCAAAACAGAAAATCCAAGTAATCCAGCGTGAGATCCTAGCTCTCTGAAGATGGCTGGAATTCTGCTCACCTTTAATAGGCATTGACTGTCATTCCAAGTCTCTGCATAAACATGGAAGCTGAAGCTATGGATTGGGATTTCAACTACACACAGAGTAGCTCCTAATAGCGTGGAATTCTGCTTGTTTTCCTCGAGCACTTACGTTTTTATGGAGATATATTTTCTACTGCAGCTTCCCAATAGAGTATTGAGAGGTAGCGAAGACTAGATTTTTTTTTTTTTAAGAAAGAGAAGTACTTTGGTATGCATGTCATGTCCCAGAGGAATACTGCTGACCTAAAAGCAAATGGATTTACTATCTAGCTGAGGCAGTTTCCATCCCTACTCCATGCCACCAGCTGAGAATGGTCTGACTGGTGTCATAAGAAAAGCTCGAGTCTCTTACAGATGCAGTCCATAATCCATTTAGGAGAAGCTGAAGTTCCAGTCTCACATTGTAACAGCTATTACTCCCAGGTAATAGGGGTTAATTCAATAGGCAGTACAGCCTTGCAAGCAGAGTACTAAACCTGCCAATTTACCTGAAAATCAGGTAAAGAAGTTGGTAAAATATCTTGGTCTGCCACTGGAGTGGCCTTTGAATGCAGACATGAACTGCAACTGAACTTGTGTGTCCACTGAAGAAGAGCAGCTCCCTAACCTGAATTCAGAAGAATACCAGTTGGATCTTCTCGTGTAACCATCAACACTTACAGATTTGCGTGCATGATATTCCACCTGGATTTATCCACATAGCAGGAGAAGGGGGTCAAACTCTTCCCATACCTGGCAGCACGCCTCATCCTACAGCATAAGATTTAGGTCAGTCCCTGTGATCTAATCCATTTAATCCTTGATTTCTCTGCTATGTGGTAGAGGAGGCGCAAAGGTTATCTGTGATGCAGTTTTCTGCTGAGGCCACCAAACTCCATACACAAGAAACTACTGTTAGGGCAAACCAGACAACACACAGAATTAATAGGATCGGGACTGATCACTATGAAACAGAATTAACAGGATCAGGACTCTGATCACTACTAAACTGGGCGGACTGGACAAAGTGACCTAGAAAGAAAAAAACTTTTTTTTCCTATTATCTCTCTCCAATCACCCCTTCCTCTTAATTCTGCATACATTTTCTTGTGTTAAATAAATACCTGCTAAGGGAACAGACCTCTGATGAAAGGATAATAAATGAGCTCAATATATACTGCCATTTCATGGGTTTCTGCTATGCACTGCCACAAATTTAAAGCCAATTATGTTCTGTTTAAATATTTAACACTGTAAAGCTAGCCAATTTTACATCTTGTCAAAGATAATTGAAATACCCACTTTGTCCCTTTAATAGGCAGGCAGAGCATCCACGAGATGGAAAGTACCAATGGGATTTCACTGTTTGCAACTGGATGTTGGAAATACCCTCAATTCCTCAGAATTTAGCAAGATCAACTCTGACACCGAAAGCACAAATCTGCATACAATGTGAGACTGAGAGCAGCCAGCAACAATCTCAGACCAGCTGGCTACTGCTGTCTCCCAAAACTAACTGTATCAGCAAGCTTTTATTTGCACAGCTGCAACACTAGAGGACCCCACATACACACATTATAGACTGAAGATACAACTCATTTAAATTGAATCCTGAGGCTCTGCAAGGAAGCAACCTTTGTGTAACTGGTTCTTCACAGACACTCCTTTGAAGTGATGAAGTCCAGTGGCTGTGACTGAGCTCGTAAACATTGTGCACTCAGAGTTGCTATCAAATTCAGGGGGAGTGCCACCAGGCCAACAGCTAGTTACAGGAGATGGCCTTGAGCTGATAATGCTAGGATAAAAATTTCAGAATCAATCCCCAAGACATCAGGGTGCGAACTTTTCTCTAAAGCATCCAAGTTATGACCACTGGAGCAACAGCATTAGGTAAGCTGGAAATGCCATGAAGGTTTTTCTTTCTGATATAGTAAAGGACGGACTTGAAGACTGTCTTTCAGATGTAATCCTTAGGGGCAACTGAGCAAAACTTAACTTTTGGGACTGTTCCATTAATCTACCAGAGGTGGTACGATATATAAGTTCAGCAATTAGCTGTGTAAATAGGTTTCCTTTACTGTATCTGCATTACTGAGTCAACACTATCTTTCTGTTAACTATTGCTGTCCATGGCAGGGCAAGGCACCATGTTATCCAAGTATTTTTAAGAAAGATTAATATCCTCACAAAAGATATACTACAAACTGTGAAAGGCATCTCCCTGACAAGGCATTTGCCATTTCTTCTCCTAAGTCCCTGTCTGGATGTTTGGGATAAGCCAGCAGACAACAGGAGAGAAAGCTTAGCGAAAATTATCACAGAGGAAGAATTTGAAATACGACATTAAAAATCCTGTTTGCTTTCCAGTTCTCTGGCTTCAGCAAGACATGAACAGGTGGCATACTACTGAGCTGTGGCAGGGATGTTACTCAGAGATCTAAGACCAGTTTTGCTGGGCCTGGAACCATCTTTTCCAGTGATGCCTAAAGGGAAAGATCATGGGAGAGAGAGGGTTAGAGCTCTTGGGTCCAGGAGCCTAGCTGCCCAAATGCCCCATTACAGAGTCAGTGCAAGGTTAAAAGGTGGCAAGGATCCATTCCCAAACAACCAAAGGTCTTCACAACAACATTCCCATTGCTCTTGTACCAGCTCCAGGCTAAAGCCTGACGCAAATGGCTTCCCTGGCAGCAGGCCTCAGCATGAGGCTATTGAGAGCCCAGAAGTTACAGTCTGTGTGACATTTTCTGGCTTCTGCTATGCAAACACACATGATCAACCTCTGCTGTGAGCAGTTGTATGTATTTCCAACTGCCACCCTGGATCCTCGTGAGACACAAAGTACCAGAAGTGCCTTGCCCAATGTCATAAGCATCAGGAAAGTAGATGCAGAGAAGGTCTGAAAATTGTCTCAGAGTGGGGAATGTTTCTGGCTGCACAGGCTTGCTCTGATCTGTGGCTAACCCCTTGGTTTCAGGAAAGCTGAGGTGACCATTGGGGCAGCAGAGGGAACAAAGCGAGACAGAGGAGTTTGCAGCTGCTCCATCTCTCAATGTACTGAGAAGAACACAGGGAAGGAAAGACAGACAAAAAGGAGCAAG
The DNA here is from genome assembly GCF_000699145.1 of Aptenodytes forsteri. Taxonomy (NCBI): domain Eukaryota; kingdom Metazoa; phylum Chordata; class Aves; order Sphenisciformes; family Spheniscidae; genus Aptenodytes; species Aptenodytes forsteri. Next base: position 663,922 of record NW_008795139.1, on the reverse strand, counting down.
ATCCCAAGGCTGCTTCTGGCTTTGGAGTGGGTCTTGGAAATTTTGCCATAAAGCAAACTCTTTCCCTCTCGCATCTATGCTCCATTAGCCAAGTAAGGTTATTGAAACAAGCCAAGGCTGCTTTTTGTGGCTTAGGAGGCTTTGAAATCAGCTTCATCAATCATTCGGTAGTGGTACTTATGGAAGAGAAGACAAATGCTTCTTGGCCCAGACAAACAGAAATCTTTAACAATTGAGTTGTGATTGGCAGCATCTGCAGGTAGCAACACAATAAAGCCTGAACCATTAACAAACCTCTGCCTGCTCCTGGATAACCTAAAGTCACCCATAACCAGTGCCTTGGGGAAACCAGCTGGATCCCCAGCTACAAAGGCCATGGAAAAACATCAGCTAGCTTTAAAGCAGCTCTCTGCAACATGGCAGGCTTGCAAGTCTTGCATATTTCTAGTTTGGCTCTTCCTATTTCTTGATTCTCCCCATGACAGACTGACTGAAAAGCAGGGATTCTGTCATTGTTTATTTCAGCAATTCTTCCTTAATGTTGCAGGCATGAAGCCCACGGCAGATCGCTTTCCCACTCAGAGCTGTACAGCGTACAACCTGCAGGATGAGCAAGCACATGTATCCTCCCATGCCCTCCCTCTAGCACAGCAGCTCAAAAATCCTCACCTGAAAGGAAAAAGCAAACCAACGAACCCCACAATGACCAAAATCTCTGGCTGTGCCTATAGCAGAAGATTACTATGTGATTGCAGACTCCTGCTAACAAATCTCAGAGCAGTAGCCTCCTGCACGAGTAGCACAAAAGCTTGCAGGCATATAATATCTAAGTTAAACCCAGACCCATAGAATGGGTTCATCCAGAAACTACCCGTCTGAAAGCTGCTACAGTTGCATCTCGCTTGCAAACAAGCCACAGGATCTATAGTTTCTAGTAAATCAGAATAGTAAGTCTCCTCTTTCCCTTCTTAGTCAGAAGTTTAAGACAGGATTACCACTCCATCTCAAGCTCCTGAGCAAACAACTGTTATGAAATTTTCCAGAGGATTGCCAGGTTTCATACTGTACATGCGTATCCCCACTGATTTTCAACTGGCTGTTTTTTTTTTTTTCTTACAGAAGCGCACACCTTCCCCAACAGTAAAACTCCCCTCTCCATCCCCGGTGCTAAGTGTGCAGACACAGAGCGGTTTGCGCTGCAGTATCGTGTGCTGCACTGCTGTCTCCCACTGACCGCAGCATCTGCTTATCCTGTCACATCTGGTTCTGCCTCATTGCGACAGGAGGGAAATATATTCCTCATGTCACTGCCCTCGGTCCCACTCAAACTGAAAGGAAGAAGAAAGTACCCACATCGGCTGTGGTTTTGGGTGATGCTGAAGAGTACTACAAAAAGGCAGCGACTGGGCCGGAGGTGAGCTCATCATCCGTGAGCCTGCGGCTCTGCTGATGTCATCACACAACTCGGTGGCAGGAAGTGATATGGGAGCAGGAGCCCGAGAGGAAACTGAATCAAGCAACTGAGGTTAACTACTCTGGCGTTTTATCATGTGGCATTTCCAGGGACTTTCTAAGAACCTGAGGTTGGGTTTGGCTGCCCAGTGTCAGTTAGCTTGCTTCGCACGCCACGCTCAGCAGCGCTAACGGCAGTGGGATGAGGGAGCAGCTGTGCTGACCACATGGCAAAACAAGGCAACATCTGCCTCTCCTGGGTTGCTGGCCCCTTCCCCCTCCCACTTAAGAGAAAATATTTAATGAATAACTTCCTACGATGCTCACTGAAGGTAGGACTCGGCTGCATGCAAGTTTTCCTGGCATCTACCTCAGAAACGGCCCTGAATGGTATAGGCTGGACTTGGATTTGCACTTTCCCAGGGTTGTAGTGAGGCTGGGGCTCTGGGTGGCGCATCTGTAAGTTCCTATGACAGTGCTAACGGTTATCTGGCATCTCACCTCAGAAAAGCTTAGATAACTTTGCAGCAGAAGCTTGCCAGTGCCGTCATTCTCTGTGCTGCTGATGCACTAGCATCTCTGCTAGTGTGCCAGCCACTAACGGAGAGAGCACTGTCTTAGAGTACAAGCCAGGAAGGAGAGAGCAAGACTATCATGGAGGCATGCTGGAGTTAATCCAGAATACTAGGATGTCCCAAATGTCAAGGGATCTTCTACTCATGAATGTCTTGTCTTACTTAAAAAAAATGATAGACTGTTTTCATTTTCTACATAACACAGCCAGACAATTTCACTGAGCCATACCTATAACAGTGACCAGAACCTCAGATACATGACCTCTTGGAAAGGCAAAGATACAGATTCTCTTCCCATCCCTCTTTTCTGCCTCCACTTCTGCTGAAGTAGTCACAACTGAATTAGATGGAAGGAATGTGCTACCCCTCCTGTTGTAACGTGCCTGGAAGGCTTCCAAATTCTCCTCTGTAGGATTTACCAGAATGATTACAGCTAGTGCTAGAGCTTTGGGGGTAGATGCATGGTTTGCCAGGAGCATGGCTGCACAGTTTTGTCTTGTGTAATTATGATTATCTAATTTCAAACCTTGTGCGGCTGGCGCTGAGTTCAAATTCAAGTCACTGCTTCCCTGAGGATTTCCTTCCTGAGACACTCCTTCTTGGACCACTAGTTGAGGCTACGAAGAAAAACACCAAAAACAAACAAAACCCCCCACATAAAATTAGGTATCAAGAGACAAAATTGCAAATACACAAAGCAGATGGAAAGCAAAAAGCCTTTGATCAGTGTTATTTAAATAAGACTGTGCAGCCCTGAAAGCATGCCCATTTGCCACCACTTCCTATATCCAACCATAAGCAAGAGCAAGCACCAGTGCACGTAGCGTCCACACACATTCCCAAGCGTCTCTGAAGCGTTGACAGAATCCATAATAAGCCACCATATTACCAGTCTTATGAGACACATGGCCCCACACTTTGAAGATATCTCCCCATTATGCAGCTGTGGAGAAATTTTTTCATCCTTGAGAACACTTTCTATATTTCAGGATATTTTCCTGTCCTGAACAACTAAACAGTTCGTCCATTGAAAATTAAAAACCAAATGGCTGTTCTTTTTCTTCTGCTTTGGTTTTGTCCCCAAAAAACTCCTCAGCTGTTAAAACAAATTAATTTTGAACTGAAACATCAGAATGCTTCACTAACCAAAGTTAGAATGACACATTTTGAAACATTAAAAAGAAAAAAAGAAAAAGGAGGCAGTATACAAAAAGTTTTAGCTTCAATAAATTGGCATGTAGCAAAGATTTTTTTTTTTTCTTTTTTTACAAATCACTATGCAGCTCATTGTTTATAGTAACGAACACCCTAACTTACAGCTCTGGCACACAACTCAGTTAATTGAGCCACAAAACCCCAAGCCTAACCCTAGAACTGCAGCTACTACAATCTGTTACAGAAGAGAATGGCTGGAAGAGTCTTTTCCGACCTTATTTGCAGCCTGTTATAGATGAGAGATGGCTATAAATTATTTCTAGCATGCTATAGGTGTTTATAGACTGGGCAAATCCCTGAGCACCCTGATCCAATTAGACCTGCTTTGAGCAGTGGTTTGAACTAAAGAATCTCCAGTGGGCCCTTCCAACCTAAATTATTCTATGATTCTAAAAAAATTTAAAAAAAAGTAGGTACACACAGAGCTGAGGGATACCAGACATTCAATACCACTATTAGTAGATCCTGGGAGCTATCAGGATGCTCCAAACTGTTGTCTTGCTTCTTCTGTGTGGCATAAAGGTCTCAAGGGAGAATAAAGTGTCAACTGAATTTATAAGGAAGTCTTTTAATTAGACTGTCATTACAGAAAAATAACAGTTTCTATGAATTTTTTTTTTTTTAAATTGCACTTCTACCAAAAAAAAAAAGAAAAAAAAAAAGAACGCAGGACAGGAAAACTATTCCAGCTAGCTTTATTTCCGATGTTAGCTTTTGACAGCACACACATGGGTGTCTGTGCCCCACAAGATGTTGGAGAGCACGTTCTCAACACTGCCTGGCTGCCCCCATTTCCTTTTCCACTGCAGGAGCCTGCCCCGGGGGGAAAGGGGAGGGTGTCTCTCTCTGCAGCCGTGTCAGGCGCACAGAAGAACTACAAAGCAGGGCTGAAGCCATCTCCTCTATGACTATTACCGTTAGTTTAACCACAAGACAGCCCTACCAGCAGGTGTTTTATAAACTGTCCCTTGCTCTGAAACCCTCTCTCAGACTCATCCTGCATAGGATCCTCAGCTTTATATAGTACGTACTTCACTTTTTTGGTTTTCCTGAACTCTACAATAACAGAGTTTCACAGCCAAGGCTTCTCTGCCCTGGTTCAGACTGCATCACGACAACAGCAAAAGCTGGGACTGAATCTGTTCCTCCCACAGAATTTCATTGCCTGTTCTTTCCCTTACCAGGCAGGAAGCAGAAAGGCACTGTAGCACTTCTGAGGGTTAAACTTGCCTCTTTCAGATTAGATGAAGGATACATAAACTAGTGCCAGAAACTGCCCGCCAGCTCCTCTAGAGTCCTTTGGCCTCTGCATTTGCATTTACGCACTGTAGTTCATGGCTACACATTGAGGACACACCCATTTGTACCATCATCCAAGACAAGGTAGTAGCTGAGGCTTCCTTCCCCCTCTCTCTTCTCAATCTCTGCCTCCCCTCATGCACAGGGCCAGGTCAAATTGCACCTGCTGATGAGTATCCCTCTTACCCCTTCTCAAATTCAGCAATATCCAGACTGCTTCGAAGCTACTTGCAAAGCCCTGCCGCCTTTCACTGCTCCCAGGGAAGGACTGTCACATCACTCAGATTGTCTGCTAGCCTTCATGCAATCATCTGGATGCCAGGCCCTGACCCTGCTTTCACCTGGTGATGTTGCTCTATTCTCATCAGTGCTCCTTTTTAGCACAAATGCTCCTCTCCCAGTTATTGCTTTCTAGCTGGGTTGCAACTTCAGAGTAACTTCTAACCATCAGCTTCTGAGCTCCCCAAAACTTCCATCTGTTTGCCTCCGGGGTCTGTCTGAAAGTCTGTTGCAAAGCAATTTGTAACTTACCAGAGTTCAAACACAGTCTCAACCACATCTGGAGTAAACTGCCAGCACCCAGCCCTTCCATGAAGGAGTGAGAAACCCTCTCATCCAGGACAAATTCTCAGAGCAGGGCCCCATCCCTGGAAACATTCCAGGTCAGGTTGGACGGGGCTCTGAGCAACCTGATCTAGTCGAAGATGTCCCTGCCCATGGCTGGGGGTTGGACTAGATGACCTTTAGAGGTCCCTTCCAACCCAAACTATTCTATGATTCTATAACCCTGCAATCACAATCCTTCAGGAAACACCTATACTATCTCTCACTTTATTTTTATAAAGTTATCTTTGATCCATGTTACCCGGGGAGTCAGAGGTATGTTTTTCTGGCTGTACAGGTCCCTCTCTGTCCCCAGCCCTAGTTCAGGCTGATGCTGTGTCTCACACTTAGCTGCATTACCCTGGCATTTTCAGTCCAGCTCAGCAACGTTCAGCTCTGTTCTCTATCAGCAGATAACGATGCCTCCCTTCTCACAGTCCCTTTTGTCCTAGACGCTCTGCTTAAACAGGACTGTGCTCCTCATCTGGTCCAGGGAGCAATCTAGGTATCCCTGCTTATAGAGTCTTCGAGCAGGAAAATACCATCTTCCCCATAGAATCTGAACTCCTTCTGACCCACTCTGCCCTTGAAAGGGAATCAAGACCTAGGACTGGCTATGCCTCCTTATCCCTTTCTGATATCTCCCCAATGCGCATGGCTCTAGTATATATATCTCTGAGCTCTACATGTTCAAGTCATTTTTCTTGCTTGCTTGCTTGCATCTAATTCATAAAAGAGCATCTTCTCTCCTAATTTGCAGCTGCTTTGTATTTTTTCCCTTGTCTCATTTCTTCCTCTCTCTAAAAACCAAAACCTCCAAAAAAAAAAATTTTTTTTTCTTTTTCTACTTCGCAGCCCTGAGATGTTTCTTTTTCATCCAAATGCACTTTGGGCTTTTCACAACAACCTGGCCATGGCACCCTACCACTACTGAAAGGGAGAACACCGTCCTTTATTCATGTCCTTCTAGGTCCTCCTGCTTCTCTTTGAGATTTGTCAGCCCATGAATGACACCAGCAGAACTCACTGGGTAAGATGTTCTGGTCTCTAAGACACTGCCATTTCCGCCTCCAGTGCTTTTCCATAGAGCTTGAGGATCCCAATTTGCAGAGCTGGTTGCTTTAAGCACTGGTAACATACCAGATTTCCTTACACAGTGTATTTAAATAACATAATATAAATGGGCTTTTAGCAAAAGCTATGTGCTGAACTAGACTGTGACCTTCTCATCTGGAATTCAAAGAAGAAACGGCAATTGGACAGATTTATGGAGTAGATCTCTTGTCTGGGAAATTCAGTTCTGCACTGGGTTTGCAGACAGTTTCCCTCCACCACTATCCAAGAAGTATTTGCATGCCAAAGTCACTGTCATGTCAGAAAAGTCTTCTAATCTCTTCCATATCCTGGCACTTCCTCCCTGGTGAAGATTTCCTCCCAAGCCTCCTGCGTAGCCCTCACAGACTGCTCTATCCCTCTGTTTCTGCTGAACCAGTGTCTCTTTCCATCCTAAGCACTCCTGTGGCACCACAGCTGTAGAACAAACCTATGGATTCCTGCAGCAAGTGCACAGCATGGGTTTGGGCTAGAATTTTTTGTGGTAACAGATACACACCAAATAATGGTTTGTTGTTGTGGTGTTTTTTTTTAAAATCACTCCTAATGATAGATAACATGCTATTAATTGTTCACAGGACCGAATATCTTTATTGATTAAAAGCTTTTATCTTTTTTCCACACCTGAAATGTTCTATCTTCATCTACTGATTCTTACTAATCATTTGTTTGCTGCATAAAAGAGCCTCCTGCTGGCAGGATTCAAAGTTTCGTCATTCACCAAACTTCTCTTTTTGCTTAATTTTAAGTTTCTTCTTTTGACACAAACTGTCACACTAAGCAATCACTTCAGTCTTTCAAGACTCCTGGGTAGACAACCTTTCTACCCGAGAAAGGATGGAATCTCTGGTCTGACATTCCAAGCCTGGGAAAGTACTGGGGAAGACTAATGTGTCTTGAATTAAGTACAGCAGCTCTCCTGGGGTCTCAGATTTCTTCAGGAGCTGAATCTCAGGGGTGACTGGAAAGGCAGTCAAGAGCTTCCCTAATGTGTTGGATTTCCAGGCCACCTAGACTGAAAGAATGTCATTGCAGATAGAGAGCCCGAGAAGAGCAAACGCAACTGAAAATCCCCCAGGATCTGTGACAGGAGAAGGGGAAAAGGACTAAACACTGTACTCACCCACTTGCGGGGCCTCCCTCTTGGCCTTTTCCCAGCAGAAGGTTCTACCTTCATTGAAAACAAAGGGAAAAAAAATATTTTCAGCTCTCATATTTGCTGGGCACTGTGACTAATGCACTGAACCTGGCCAAGGTGACCTCTGTATAAAGTTCTTGTGAGACAAGCAGCAGAAAAGGCGAAAGCTGGGGATAGAAGACAGTTGAGGAGGAAACGCCTGCCAGACTATGCTGGTTGTGATTATTTGGCAATGGTGGAGGAGAAACGCTAGAAGGAAGCTGCTGAACAGGCAGTGGCAACACAGGAAGGCTGGGAGGTGAGTTAGGACTAAAACCACAGTAAGTCATTTGTCCAACAGTGGCAATTAAAGCTGAGCTGAATTAGGGGCAACTTTCACTGTCTATCTTTAAGCTAAGAGAAACCTCCCTGCTTGTCCTTCTAGCAATGCTTCAAGAAGGGACAGCCAGCTTCTCCCTCCCCCATCAAAGAATATAAGCCGTTTATTCTTACCATTTGTCCAGATACAGTAGTCACTTTCTTGCTTCCTTTTGGCCTTCCTCGTGGTTTCTTCACTGGCAATGGTCCCACAGCCTCCTCCTGGGGTAAAAGGAGAAAATCATTTAAGCAGGATGATCCCTAGAACGACTTACAGCTTCTCATTCTAATGTCTCTTAGACTGTCTTACACTAATAATAGCACCCAGACCACTAATACCTGGTTGTCTCTGCTTTTCCAGCTGTGAAGTGCATTAGAAGATGACCAGCAATACCCCTACCCCTTTATCTTTTGGGCTGGGGAAATAAGTAAGTTCCCAGGACTCTGACCATAGTGCCTGGAATGGGGAGAGAAAAGGCCTTGGTCTTCTCTGCTCTATCTAACTAGTGATGCAGAAACAGAGGGTGATGACACCTGAAAGTCTCCAGACTGGAACAGAGATCTGGCTAGCTCCTCTCATGCCATTTCCTGGCCTGAACAGTCATGGCCTGCCACATTAGAGGCACCTCTGAAGCCAGTGGCTGAGATGCCCCAGGGTGCACATACTGCTGCTTTCCTGAATAGCAATATTTACTACAGAACACCTCAGCTTCCCTCGCTCTTTGTTAGCAAGCCGCTTCCCAGGGCTACCTGCAAATCCTATCAGGGTAATGCCATAGCACCCTCAGGCAGCCTCTTAGGATGATATGCCCTTACCTGTGGCTGCTTCTTTGGTCTTCCCCTCTTTCTCTTCAGGCCCTCGGTCAGTGTAGATGAGCTGGGGTTCACTGGCCTCTCGTTGCTCATGTTGGCACTTTCCACAGTTTCCAGATGATAATCCAACAGATTATTTTTCCATGGACTGGGAAAGAAAACTTGTCTCCTCTTTCTTTCCCTATCTTGTTACGGATTCTCCTCTACCTGCAAGGCTGAAATGGTGAGAGAGAATCAGGCATGACAGCTTGCTATTGTTTTTATCAGCTGGAATAGTCTGGGACACAGCAGACATTTAGAAGCATAACCGTGCTTTATAGACATTATTGAACCATTCTCTTACACGGCCCATTCCTCAGCTTTCTGAGGCTTTTGGCCAAAGGAGCTGACTGCTCCAGGTGCCAGAGCATGTTGGTACCTGCATCTACCTTTCCCCCCTTGTTGGCCAGTTTCATCAGAACTGACAAAGACAACGTCTTCAGCTCTCTGAACTCCCCTCTTTGTAGGCTTCCTTTGCCTGAGGAGGAAGGAGATGGAAGACAACATGGTGGAAGACAACTTATAAATGCCTCATTCAAGGGTAAAGCTTCATTTGGAGCTCCTATATTGTCAGATACCAAAGCTAATCCTGAGACCCAAATCCACAGCAAAGAGAGTCTTATATCAGGATGCTTGAGAGCGCAAATATCAGAGTACAAACTCTTTAAGAGGTGAATTTGGCTCTGGAGCTGCCCCTCAAGAGTTTGTTCCTAATCACTGACTGAACAGGTACTGTCTGGAGAGATGGTCTGACCCCATTTCAGAGCGCTCAGCCTCTAGTCCTGCATGAGGCTCACTGTTTCCTACAGGACAAAAGAAGTCATGCATACCTGGGTTTTGCTTGGATCCTGAGCACTGGTTTGTCTACTGCAAGTTTTGTATCAGCAGGCTTGCCAGTCAGCCTCCTCCCTGTCCCCAAGCTCTACTTAGTGCCTGCTGTGGTTGGAATGAGCCCTGACCTGACTTGTTTGCTCTAAGAAATAACCAAGATCATGAGCTGTTGAGGGTACATAGGAAACCAATTACTTTCCTTGCTTCTGCTTGAGGTTTCTCCTCTGGCGTTGTCTGCCAGAGAAGGTGGCAGTCTGACTGTGAGCCTTTACACCCTCACATCCCGAAGCAGGAAGAGGAGGGAAGAGACCTTGACCAGAAGCTCAGCTGGCACCTGAATCCCAGGCACATTAAGAGAGGTGGGGGTCATTGGTCTTGCTTGCATGTGAGGTAAACCCTCGCCAAGGATCTGAGTTCAGCTCCCAGTTTGCTGATCTGCTTGAAAAAAGCACTTGCAGCCTTCCCAGACCTTGGCCCTCCTTTCCTTCTTGCACGGGAGGGAGGGCTCAAGAAGGTGAGAGGGGCTGAGGGGACTGAGCCTGGCTGGACAGAGGCCAGCAGTGCTGGCTGAATCCTCTTTTGTCAGTAATTCTTACCACAAAATAAATAGCTGAGAATAGTGTGGTTGGGAAAGCAACATCATTGCTTGCTTAGGAAAGCAGGAGTATATAGATAAACAATGCATTTCTACCTTCTGTGCAAAGCGATTGCCTTCCCCTTCTCATCTAGACATTGCAGGTGTAATCTGCCTTGCCTATAGAAGCTCTTCTACCTCCACCTGAGAAATGTTTTTTGCAGCTCTTTGCTCTACCTGTTTTGTTTCTCCTTTCTCACTTGTTAAATGAAAGGTAACAACAGCGTGCTTAAACAGCTCTTTGTCCCATCGGCCTTGAGTGCTGCTGGGTCCCTAAGTCCCTCCGGCGGGCTCTACCTGAGGCAATAAAGGCAGTATTGCAAGAAAGAGCACAACTGCACCACATAGAAGAGTGTGACTGTTTTCTTCAAAATAATGCTGGAGGGCAGAAGCTGGGTTCAGTTCCAGTTCATGCATGAGCAACCCAGCTAGCGAACTCCCTGGATGTCCCTTTGTGCACACTGTTGGGACCCAGCTCACAGGTGCTGCTGCACACTCAGCTTTTCTATCAAAACCTCTCATCAGAGGGGGATGGAAGGACCATAGCTCAGGTCTCTGAGTTCAGGCTGCATCTGGAGGGGAGACAGTTAGGAAAAAAAGTTTCTTTGTACTTGCAAGCCACGCACAGTTGCCACCAAGTCCCTGAGACAAGCATGAAACACTTTTGCAGTCTATTTCAGAGAAGAGCTGTGCTTTTAGAAACTGTTACCAGAGCTTTGTAGTTTGATCAGATGTTCAAGTTCCAAAGATGAGAGGTCCTTAACTGAAGATGACAACAAATATTCTGCCCTCTGGTCCAGCTACTGTTTCCTGCATCCACATTTACTGGTCAGAATTGGGGCTCAAATGGCCCCAATCAGAATCTGAAAATGTCACTGGCAGATGCAGCAAGAAAACTTCCAGCCTTCACTCCACATACTGTCATGACTGCATACATTGTTAGACACTGAAGCCATTGCTCTTACTGACACAATCTCTCTCATGAATTCACTGTAACTGAAACCTGCATTAAATCCAAATTTTGCATGTCATTATTCAAGTGGAAGCAACCAGTGTACAGATTTCATTTTTCCCCAGATGTAAAGAAAGTCAGTTCTTGCACAGTGATTGTTTTCTAAATCTTGCTACGCTGATACATTCTACAATGTCTTTCACATATCTGGCAAGCTTTCTACAGACAGGACTGCAGACAAATGTACAGAGACTGCCAGGAGATAGCAGTGTCTTTGTACATCTCTCTTCCACCTTCCCATCACCCACCAAAGGCACACACTTCTTGAAGCCTGGTGTGAAAAGAAAAAAACACAAGCAAAGCTATACAAGCATCAGTCCGTAGGGCTTTTGCAAGCTTTACATGTCTCAATGTAAGATGCTTACAAAGCAAAAGCACCCACTGCAATTCTACTTCAAATTTCTCAACAATAGCTTTCCATTTATATATATAAAAACCCAAACCAATATTGACTCCTCATTGTATACCAAAAAAGAAGTATGCTTTCCAGGGTCACCACACTCCCTGCTGGGAGTGGAGCCAGCAGGGCTGAGTTCCAGTCCTAGACACTGTCGACAAGGGCACAAGATCTAAAAAACCTATCCAAATGCTTGTGGGCCTTAGATCACCTTTATGTCAGCCATATACACAGCTTTGCAAATGATGCAGATATGCAAATACATGGTTTTGGCAGTATTCAGACCTCTATGTTGCAGAGACATCACCTAAAACAAAGCACCTCATGTCCCAAAAGCATTCCCATGCACCTGGCAGAGGACAGGGCATTCTCAGAGTCTAACGCTTTGCACCTGATTTAGGTGCTAAGTTGTACAAAGCCAGTTTTTCTACCATACCAAATTCTCAGGAAAGAAAAGCTCCTTCTGGGGGCAATGTAGTTGTAGCCTAACACAGGGTATTGAATAGTGTTCTTTAGGGACTTTTCCCTTTCCACAGACTACAGAGGAAGCCTTGGGGATGAGCCTGCTGACTTGGGCAGGTAAATTAAATGGCAGAACCCCTTCCTGTTTGTTTCCTCGAGGAGGTTAAATTTTAGGCTATGTCCTTGGGAGAAATACAATATGACACAGGGATGCTTGAGACATCATACTAAACCCCCCAACTGCGTGCATGATTCACAGCAAATGCTGCCAGAAAATGATTGTCTAGCTGCAGTGCCCACATACAAAATACAAAGCTCACAAAGCCTTTTTCAAAGCATAATAGGAGTGTGATTATAAGAGACCTTTCATTATAGACTTAACTCTGCCGCTGTCTCTATAATAATAGGAAAAAATATCCACAAAGCACAACTCCCACTTCGTAGCACAGCGCCATTGTTCTGCTGTCACGTGTAACAAAGTAAACCCAGGGTAACTTCACTGACGTGAATGTGGTCACTCTTCAGTCCCTCTAGTAAAAGAGGGAGGGAAATATTTGGCCCAAGCCCTGTATCAAGCGGAGGAGGATAAAAGACTTTGTTAGTCAAGACATCTAAAGAAGGGGACTAAGAAGGCCGGGCAGAGAGAAACCTTTCATTCCAATAACTGTAGCAACAGCGATCTGCACTCGCATTATGGGAAATTACTTTCACCTTCCGAGAAATCAAATGCTCATGTCTTTTCAGATCTCAGAGCAGATCAAGAAATACCACAGCTTGCCCCAGTTCCCCATGGACTGTTCTACCAGAAAAGCAGGATAGCCAAGCACTGGAGTATCTCCCTTGGGAAAGAGTAGTGGTAGTAACACTGGCAAATGCACCTTTTCTGCCAGATTTTTCTGTGAAATGAGGAACTTACGGGCTACTAAATCAAGCTTGTGGCAACAGCAGGTAACTGCCACAGTCTCATAAATCACATCTCAAAAACATAAATAACCTCTCTAGGTGATTTCCCTAACTACTTTGAGTGGCTAAGTATAAGCCTTCTTTGGCCTCATGCTTAAAGGTCTCCAAGTTCTTTGCCTGTTTTTTTTTTAATGAGCAATTTATTGTCATTTGTTCTTGCATCAGTCCTTCAGCAGCAACATTCCTCTCTCCTCCATTTTTAAAGCCACTTTACCAGATATACACATTAATCTGATCTCCCCCATCTTGCCTGGCTGAACAAGCCAGTGTGTTCCAGTTTCTTGGGATGTGATCATGTCTCCTGATCATTTTGGTTGTCATTTACACCCTTTCCGATCTGAGCTCAACATTTCTGAATATGATATGGATTCTTACTCTCAAAACTATTTTCAGTGAGGACAGCTTGACTAACTTAACCTCTCACTTATCTGAGAGACATGGGCTAAGCAACAGTTCAGTGGGAAAAATTCAGTTCCTGTGTAACATTAATAGCATGAGCTTCCAAACTGATTCAACCAGCAAGCTCTTCCATCACCTCCAGCATATCCTGACTGATAAAATACCCAGTTCAGAAGACAGAAACTATTTAAGTTTACAGAGGACAAAAAATACAGGAACCATATGGGCTTCCATGCTTCACATCAATGCTAGGGACCAGCTCAAGGCCTGAACAGGAACTTCTGTAGCTCTATCTAGAAAGTTACATTTCTGACTTTGCTATAGATTTCTCTGTGTAACCCTAATGAAAGTGCCTTCGTGTGTTTCAGTTCCCCATCCACAAAATGGTGCGTAGTTCCCTGACTGCTGAAATATGCTGGTGATGGGGCTGAGGGGAAAGAACCTGAGTGAGGCAGGAAGAGGCCATCCTGTCTGTGCCAGTTCTTCTGAGACAGCCAGCAAGGTAGGCAGGTGCTACCGGCTGGGATAGGAGCTTATGGACTAAAGGCCTATCTACTAGGAAACAGCTAGTGCCAGAAGCTTTTTTTACATTAGAGACATGCACAGCTACATGGGAAAAGGGTTGTTGGTTACTGAGTTTCAAGCAATGATGTGGACACGAACAGTCTCTGTTTCCCAGATCCTGAGCACCCAGCTTCAGCACAACATCAATACACTGCAAGAGCACTCTCTTGAACAAACCTACCCTTGGATGCAGTGCCTGCCAACTTATTTCTTTGTCCAGACACCTGAGCCAGTTACTACTCTGGGAGGCACCTTGCTCATTCTAATCCATAACACAACTAATCACAGAAATATCACCACGGCTCTGCTGTAGCTAGCCTAAAATATTCCCATTCCTTCCTCAGAAAAGTGAGACTTTGCACTTGCCTGTGGAATGAGTCAGGCCATGTGTGGAGTCCTAGCTGCACTGAGGTCCTACTCATTTCTGTATGCGCAGGACTTTCCCTGAAGGTTGCCACATACTTCCACAGTGAAGGGCTCAACCTCAATCCTACCTCAGCGCCTTCAGCTTCCAAGCCCTGCCAAGGACACAGTCTTCTTATGGTCAGAGCAGGCAGAGCAAGGAGGCAGTTAACCTTCCCAGGGAAGACGTGGAAAAGCACTGCTGGATATCAAGACCAGAGAGGAGGAGAGATCTGGAATCTGTTCCTGATTCTGATACTGGGCAAGTCATGTAATCTTTCTGCGCTTCACATTTTCTGTCTATAAGATTATCAAATAACACTAGAAGTATTAACACTTGCCCTTAACCTGGGGTGGAGGGACTGAGGATTAAGTCATTCCTATTTGTAGAGTAACACTAAGAACCCCCAGCAGAAAGGAACAGAGAAAGGCATTATTAGCAGACTGCACCAGCAGCCTCCCCCATGTCGTTGTGTTCGGGAGCACAAAGGAGAGGCTGTCGCAACTGAAGAAATACAGCCCAGGATTAGCCACATCCTGCTGAGCAGCAAAACACACCCTCACGCTCTTCCCCCAGGAAGCTGAAGGCTCGTGGGACCAATTTGGCCCAAAGCTGTAAGCTGGAGTTCCCTGCCCTGGGAACCTGGCACAGAGCAGCATCGGAGTGTGAGTTAGGGTTCCCCAGAGCTGCAGCACGTTGCTGAACTGCACAGCACTTCTCACCCACTCCCAAACCAGAGCAGGTAGGGGATACAGGGCCCAGCTCACTGTCTCTGTCCAAGGAAACTCATGTACCAAACTCAGGACCCCAAGTCTTGAGGCCACTGCCTGAGGTCTTAGACACCCTTCCTGCACTTCTCCCAAAAGTATCAAGCCAGATCAGTGATGCTTAATGCCTCTGTGTGGATTGTAGACTCCCTAGCATTACACGTTAAGAGCCTGTTAAAATTCTCCCTTAGGGAATTCGCCCAAAGACCCAAGTGTTTGCTAAAGGATTCTTTCTTCTCTTAAAGTCTCTGTCCAGACACTTTCACCAAAAAGCAAGCTCCCCAAGCACTGCAGAAGAATCAGTGAAGAAAAAACAACAGTATTTACAGGGAAATAAGAGTATAAGGAGAAATCTGTGGTTTCTAAAACAAAATTAAGAATCACAGTCATCTCTTATTTCAGATAGCATCAAGCCTCACTCCTCTGCGGAATTACTATCTTGTTCAGCCCAACTACTGACATCTGCAAAACACTGTCCACCTGCACAAAACCAGGAAATGGCCCTCTGCGTTTCCTGGTGAGGACAGGCGTTTTGGCACCTGGCACGGGAACAATACGAGGCAGCAAGTTTTGTGCCTTACCCTACTTCCAAACAGCCTCTCTCAATTACCGAGATGCAATTTATTAATCCCTGTGCCTTAATAAACCCCAGCATCTTGCAGATGAGCTCTGCATACGCATTTCAAATGCAGGCTTGCTAATGTGGTAAGAAAGGAACAAGATTACCTGTTGAGAAGTTGGGCAGCGCCACTTGACCCGACCCCAGCAGACCTAGCAATGAAGGCAGGAGAGAAAGACAGAGGTATCCAGCAGCTGACACCCCTTCTTGCACTGGAGAGAAGCAGCTAACCGAAGTCTCTGCACACATTCATTTCAGGAGCCTTACAATGAGCCGAACGCTATTTATTGCGCTCCCAGTTAGTGATATGGAAAGCAGCATGAGCACTGCCAGCGATCTCCTTCTGATGGCAGTCCTGAGTAGTGACAGCAAGTGAAACTGAGTTCACTTCAACCTGCCTGGAATCTCACACTAAACTGGCAACAACCAAAAATAAGAAAAATCCCCAACCAGACCACTTACTCCAGGCAGCTTGTACCACTGCCCTGCTTACTAAAAATAAGGCCAGTTTCCAAATGCGAAATGAATGATCTGAATAAAGGGGACAGATCATTTCACAGACTTCCCTCTTTACAAATGCTAGAAAGAATCATGCTGACCCTGTTTTATGAAAGAAAAGAAACCCAAAATAAATAAAAAAAAAACCAAACCACAACAAATGGGTAGCCCCAGGAAGGCTTGTGATGACAAAGTGGTTATTAATCTGAGTGCAAAATGCGCTCAGGGCATTTACTATAAGCCACAAATAAAAATGGGAAGCTGACTTCAGTTGAGCATAAACATATTTAGAAAGGAGATGTTGCATGGCTCTAAGTTAGGTATTCTATATTAATTATGTGAACAACAATTAGAGCTGGTAAAAGTCCCCAGAAGTATTTTGCAAAGGAAAATGCAGACTTTTCATATTACTGACTTGGTATATTTAAGACACGTATATTGCGGTTTTTGGCACATCACCATTATCAAAACGAGAGAATTAAAATACCTCAATCTGTACCTGTATAAACCCATTACAGTATCTTAGAGACAAAGTCTGAGGGCTCTTCTTTATGTCAAGTAGTAAATTGCTTACAGTGACAGTACAATTGAATAAACTGAAGACTAATTTTTTTTTTCCTCAGAGCTGTCCATATAGAAGATTTGCAATGACTTGAAAAGTAGTAAATTGCTTACAGTGACAGTACAATTGAATAAACTGAAGACTAATTTTTTTTTTCCTCAGAGCTGTCCATATAGAAGATTTGCAATGACTTGAGTTCCTGTCCTGGTTTCAGCAGGGATAGGGTTAATTTCCTTTCTAGTAGCTGGTACAGTGTTTTGGATTTGATGAGAACA
>NW_008795139.1:634048-640075 GCF_000699145.1 Aptenodytes forsteri | reverse complement strand
CGAGCGGCTGCGTGGTGCTCAGTTGCCGACTGAAATTAAACCACGACAGTTCCTCAGTAATTTCTGAAAATGTCAGTAAGGCACCTAAATCACTTACTGCAGTCTGGAAAATATTGGTCTTGACCTTATTAACACGGGAATGGTGATCTCCTGGCTAAGGATGTACATGGGGGCTCTGGAAAGGTGTCCAGTTCTTGGGGCTGCCATGTGCTTCCTATGTGACCTCAGGAAAGTCACCTTTTCTTTGTACCGAGTTTCCCACATGTGAAATGGGGATAACACAGAAAATAGGTAGCATCTTGCTTATTTAGACAATATTTTCTTTGGGAGGAAATAGTTTTCCCACCATGTAATTACACAGGTCTTCAGCAAAGTGGCTCAAGACTTTATTTGGAGCTCCTAACCACTAATAAAACAAAATCAACATGAAATGTTAAGAAAAGCCTTTGATCACCCCTACAACAATGTCTAATCCAAAAATCATAAAATAGTGTATGAATTCAAGTACCTGAAAATTATTATCTATTAATCTAAACGCTTAACTATATCTAGCTAATCTATCAAAAATCCTCCTGCATACACACTACTGTATTGCATGGAAATACACAAACTTTTTTCATTTTTTATGAAAAATATTTTAATATTATTTAATACTATTTTTTAAATATCACTAGAGACAAAGTTGTATGCATGCTGTACAAACATAGTGTAATCATAATGACTAGGTCAGAACCTGAATTGTTATACATGAAATATGTACATGTATGAAATTAAGAAATCTGCGTTTCATACCAATACTTCCTGGCAAGGAAATATTACTGTGTTCTACGGGACACTAAACCAAAGACAGTTGACTGTCCACAAGTGCTAAAGAACATTATTAATATTGTAGAAATTAAACTTCTAGTTAGGAAATGTCAGATATAAAATTGGCACATGGAGTCCTATTTAATCCTTATTGGGCATATATTGGAGGATAGTGTCTTTAATTTCATATCCACACTTCATAATTTCATTACCATTTAAGGCCAAGAGAAATTGTTCAATCATTCTGTATATAAATGACTGTCATTTCATCATCACCCTTGGACTGAGCCCAAAACTTTTATACTTGACTGAAGCATCGGTCCCAGAAAATCATGTGTTCTTGATTTGAAGACATCATGGGATGGAGAATGTACCACTACCCTTGGACATGTGTTCCAGTGGTTAATCCCCTTTAAAAAGGGTGCCTAATTTACAATTTGATTCGTGTGCTTTCAGATTGCAGGTGCTGGTTCTTATCATACTTTTCTCAGATAAGCACCCGGCCTACCTATTCCCCCCCTCCCCTGCCCAGCGATACTTCTACACCGTTATCAAGTCCACTCACACTATTCTTCTAAAAAATTAAATAGACTGAGCTCCTTAAGTCTCACACTGTAAAGCTTTAAAAAAAAAAAAAATTTTTTTGTGGCCCTCTCCTCATCTTCAAATATTAATACCTTTTAAGAAGAGGGGCACCAAAGCAGCATGCCCTATTTCGGTAGCTGCCTTGACCCCCATTAAAACAGAGGTAAAATTAATTCCTCTTTTCCACTCCTGTGGTTTAACAGCCAAGGATCATAGGAGCCCTTTAAGAACACAAAATGATTTTTTTCTACAGCATTCCCATTCATTTCACAAGCTGTACCTTCCATCCAGTAAACATTGCTGTTTCTTTTTACCCTTTTGGCCAGTTCTTCACCGCTCTGTGCAACCCTTTTTCAGAAGGTAAAATTATCTGTTCCCCCCTGGACTTCACAACGGCGGTCCTTACCACACCATTTAACTGCTTTACAAACATGAATTAACAAATGTGTCCATTGCCACTCTATGGTGTGATAGTACTTGTGTATTTTGCGAGGAAGGGGAATTAAGATCTGTATCTTGGATATCAATATCTAGGTAAGATGTTGCCAGCAAAACAGTTTTACCCCATGCTGATTCCATCCAGCTAGGTACGTGAGAATACACTCAAAGCTTCCCTTGGGCAGACTGGTAGATCTGGTCCCTGTTTCCTCTACCCCTGCATTCAAATCCCAGGATTTCTTCCCCTGGGCAGCCTCAATGCCAAGAGGCGAGCTCTGAAAGATAAAGGTTTGAGCTGCCTATAAAGATTTGAGCTGCCTGTTTTCAATGTACATCAAACTAGCAGAGTGTTGTGCTAAACAGAAACCTAGATCCTGGCTGTCAAGGTGCAGAACAGGCCTGCCTCGACATTGTCTATCCTGCTTCTGTCCCCAGAGCACCTCAGAGAAGCTGCTATGGAGAAAAGCAGTTTCTGGCCAAGGGCTGAAGCCTGTTCACGATTGCACCTTCTGATGAAATTTCTCTTTTGGAGGTCCCATGAAGGAGGAACAAGCATAAGCTGGACCAATCAGCAGAAAAACAGCAGCAGCCAAATCTAGAGGACAGGAGTCCTTCAAATTCCCTCTTCTTAATGTAAAATAAATAAATAAATTAAAAAAAATTAGCAAGGTTTCCACTCTTGAGTGAGTGACTTTAAGATATTTATGTCCTAAGAGGGTTTTGTGTGTTTGCAGCAAGACTTGCCCTACACAAGGGCTAGCTTGTGCCTGCAAGATAGTTACTAGTTTCCTTTAGGAAACATCCAGATTTTACCACAATGCAGTGCAAGTCTCTGCCTGCATTCCTATTCCTTATCTTCACTCTTCCAGAAACTAGACTGGTCACTGTGGTATAGCGCAATATACATAGGCTAACACCAACTGTAGATTTATTTGTGTATAATCCCTTTCTGTTAGACAGGTGTATATAAAGAGCTTAATTCACTGCTATCCTGATCTTGTCAGAACCTCTCGTGCACAAACCTGTATCTCATAAGCATAATGAAAGCTAGTTTCATAGTAATTTTTCGATACATTCTTATTATTCAGGCTGTATTAATGAATATTTTAACTGGAGATTAGGCTGAGGTGTGATTTCCACAAGATAAGAAATAGATTTGCCATGCTCTATTTTATCATTGTAAAGGAAGTGCACCCCATAATATTATATTTCTTCTTTCATATTATGCTCAACAGCAATTTGAACTCTCTGGATGATGCAGGGTTACAAAATCTCACTTTGAGACAGTTGTGGACTTGCTGGAAGGCCTCCAAAAATCAGAGGCTTAGAAAACATGGCCTATAAGGAAAGATTGAGGAACTGGGTTGTTAAACCTAGAGATAGGAGAACAGAAAGGACGTGATAATGGCTTTCAAATACACAAAATAGTGCGTCATCTAAGAAAGTAATAACATGTAGATAGGATAAAAAGTCAGTTTAAATGCAGAAGAGAAAGTTAGGTTGAACATTAAGGAAAGTCTGATGACTTAACGGTCAGGACAGCAAAGCACTGGAATAAGCTAGGGAGTTTGTAGAGCCTCTGCCCATGGAGAAGGTAAAAATGTGTCACACACACGTACTAGGATCGGCATGGATGGTAATAAGACTCCCCCTAGAAATAAAGTGTGTTTGGCAACTTCTCGGGCTGCCTCCCAGCTCTCTTTCCTATGACATGACGTTTCTAACAAGGCCATGGTTAAGTATGTTCATGCAGAACTGTGTCTGTCAAAAGGCCAAAATAGCTGATTCAGAGGCACTAAAATTAATTTCTACTTGTTCTCCATGGCTACAAAAGTCTCCTGAACTGGCTGGGTATTACTTTAGAGTCTTTGGAATCCAGCTGGTCCTACAGCTACAAAACTTGTGATTCACATGGGGGAAGCTAAAGGATATTTCACTATTTCAGGCCCAAAATGCTGTCAGTTAATTACCAGAGGTGGTAGAATTTGGATCTTGCAATGCGAAGGATGAATCGTGGTAAAGCAACATCACAAACGCTATCAGCTGGTAAGAAGGCTGACCCTTTTTTACCTTTATAGCAGGAGACAGTTACTGTTCCTGACAATGTGCCAACGAGGAAGGTGGGACAACAGAGAACAAGTGAAGAGGAAACAGCTTTGCTGCAGGCAAGAAAGGTGCAGCTAGAATTAGAAAGAGCTCACACCTTGCTCGATAAAGCTATGTGGAGACATTGTGAATGATGGCCTGGAGATGGCCTTGAAGGACCTCTGTAACACAAAATGAACCTTCCACTAGCAGATAACTGAATATGAATAAGGACTAGATCCCAATGGAAAAGTAAAGGCTGGATAATTCTCATCTGTGACCAGAGGCAACCAAGAGCATCAGCAGAAGGACCTATGGCAAGCAGTCCGCATCAGAGGACTAGCCCATAAGAGGAAGGGCAGAAAGCCTATGGCTGGGGAGCACAGATTGGCAGGCGTAGCAAGCAGTATCCCAAATACTGGGGGGTAGGTGTACATGTGGAGGAAAATGTATGTTTCTGTGGGAGACAGCTCAGGCCCACAATTATCCCTTAGGTTGCCATCCAAAGGAGCAGGACAGGAGCACCACATTAAGGTGGAGTATTTAAAGGAAATGCAGTAACTCCTCATGAACTGATACTTACAGCTACCCAAAGGAGCTTTGCTGGCAGGAGGATTTTACTAGCATCCCAGTTGGAAGGTCTGAATTTCTGTAAGAGAGATGCAGTGTAAGACAGACAAATCTGTCTCTCCACGTCTGAATAGGGCCATTCTGAAGATTGCAACATACATCTCTGGAGGGCTCCTGTAGTGATTGTGTCCTTTTTCCAATGTTCCTGTAGAAAGTTATCGCGTAGATCAAAGCTTGGTGTGTCCCAGACACTATGTCAAGTAGATTCATGCTAAAGGAGCAACAGCGGCAAAGCATACCATGCTTCCTTCCCTGATTTTGCAATGTGTATCCCGTGTGCAGCTTCAAGATACCATTACTTGAATCCTTCTAGGACTTAAAAGAGTGAAAGGAAGAGTAAAAGCAGGAAGCTGACATATACTTCTAAATACTACCACATTTCTTAAGATCAGGCTGAAGAGCTCATGAAGTCAGGCTATTTTAGAAAGATGTCTGCAAAGAACCAATAAGCATGCTGATGGATTAGCTGCAGAGCCAGTGCCAGGCTTACAGCACAGGTACTGCCTACAGGGTATGCCCCTGGCAAGGTGGCTGCTGCATACCGTTGTTCTCTTTTCCGTTCAATCTTATAACAAACAATTGAGCTTCAGAAGGAAGCGTTCCCTTCCCCAGAGCAGAACCAAAGCAAATTAGCCACAGGCTGGATATTTAAGGACCTAGAGCTAAAAGGCATCGAAAAGCAAGTACTAAGGTGTGAGACCTACTTAGTAAAGACAAATGACCAGGTTATGAGGATGCCAGGACAGGGGACTAAGATGACTTTAGTCTCAGTATTAGCACTGTGGGGTACAGAATGCATGCTGTAATAGAGGAATGATCACAATACAGCCCCAGCATCACTAGAACAGGTATGAGAAAGCACAGCCCTAAGTCCCTGAACTGTCTGACCAGCTGGAGTGCCCCAGGTTATGAGGATGCCAGGACAGGGGACTAAGATGACTTTAGTCTCAGTATTAGCACTGTGGGGTACAGAATGCATGCTGTAATAGAGGAATGATCACAATACAGCCCCAGCATCACTAGAACAGGTATGAGAAAGCACAGCCCTAAGTCCCTGAACTGTCTGACCAGCTGGAGTGCCTAGAGCTCTGCCTGGGGATGGATGAGGAGCCGACCGAGAGCTTATGGGTCAAAATTAAAGGGAAGGCAGGGACAGGTGACATTACGGTGGGGGTCTGCTACAGGCCACCTGACCAGGAAGACCAAGCAGATGAGGCCCTCTATAGACAGATAGGAGCAGCCTCACGCTCACAAGCCCTGGTCCTCATGGGGGACTTCAACCACCCCGATATCATCTATTGGAGGGACAACACAGCAGGGCATAAGCAATCCGGGAGGTTCCTGGAATGCGTCGATGATAACTTCCTTCTCCAAGTGGTAGAGGAGCCAACGAGGAGAGGTGCTATGCTGGGCCTTGTTCTCACCAACAAGGAGGGGCTGGTGGGGAATGTGAAGCTCAAGGGCAGCCTGGGCTGCAGTGAC